>NC_084996.1:17159335-17164335 GCF_963854185.1 Sardina pilchardus | reverse complement strand
GTCCACCACGCCGGTGCTCTAGCCATGTATGGACCCGGCTGGATGGGAAAACTGCCAGCCACTGAATGGAGGAATCCAAAGAGTGAGCGAGAGAGAGAGAGAGAGAGAGAGAGAGAGAAGGGGGGAGGGAGAAGGGAGGCCGATCAAGAGCCAAGGTGAGGCAGGGCGAGGGCAGGGCACAGTATGGGGTGGACGTGACAGAGAATATTCAAAAGTAGGTTCGTTGCTACATGCTAGTAACCTTAATTCGACAAACCCCAAACCTTAGACCCAAACATGCAGTTGTATAATAAGCAAAGTTTACTGTTCAGTCAGTTACATAATACAGAAAGAGCACCTGAGACTCTTTGGTAAGAACAGAGGGCCCCGAAGGCCTCATTTTAATGGTCTCATGCTTTGAGCTTTTTCACTTTAGATGATAACTATAATCAAACAAAAACAATTTCACTGGCAAATGGATGCTTAAAAATAAAACACAACAATATGCCCACTTAAAAATAGAGTTTATTCACAAAGCAGCTTAAATAGATAAATTGATCTAAAACCTTGTATAATCAGTTATGAATGTAAGTTGTTTTGTAATAAACCTCTAAATGAAATGAAAGGAACATGACATACACAAAAAGTTCAAACATTTGAATATTAAAAAATAAGGTGCATTTATCTACAATGGAATGAGGTGAAAGTGTCATACCCTGATTTAATCAAGTACTCTAGTGCTTGGAACCTTGCACAGGACAGATAAAATGGCATGACCTTAACATAATATAATGTGCTGCCAAATCTTCAGTGAGTTGTGGTTGTACAACTGTGGTAATTTTGTTCAGTTGGAACTTGTAACCCAGGACGATACAGTACATAGACCAGACAGCAATAAAATGCAAAGACTATGCGAAGACCGTGGGTTAAATTCCATTCGTGGTCAAGGGATGACGTAAGGCAAAGCCACCTTCTAACACATTTCAGCGCAAACTACTGCATCTGTTCACAGCTGGATGGAAGATCACATGCTCAAGTATTGATCTCCCCTTCCCCCAAAAAACAGAGGAAATGTCAGAACCTTTGGCTTGGATGGGACAGATAGGATACGACATAAATAATGACTTCTCTTTGGTCATTGCGGCTGTGCATCTCCACGACCAGTGCAGTCGTCTGATTCCCTCGCCAATTCCTCCTCCTCCTGATCCTTTGTTCTTCCCACCCAAGGGGGTCCATCAGTAGCGGGGTGACGAGGGTGGGCTGAGGACCGACTCTGGGGCATCCGAGGAAGAGACAGAAGAGACCCATGAGACCACACAGAGGATTGCACCTAAAGGCATTCCCAAAATGAGCACGAGAGCAGTGAGACCGACCCACACGCACCGCTCTCACGCCTGTTTACCTCCCAAGCAGAGCCACAGTGCACTCTTACACTAGGACTGCTCCCTAGGAACTCTACACTCCGCTCACTGATCTCACAGGCATTCCAAGTCTGTTTAATAGAAAGATTTATAAGACAATAAATACCCCCCCCCCCCCCGCCTTCAAATATATCTCAAACAAACTGTGGCCAACATATCTCAATCGTTACTCCAAACCGCAGGTGTATTTTTGGTTATTGAGTAAAATATGTTTAATTTTAGGCGGTCATTACCTGTGCATTTCAACATTTAAATGATTAGTGTGCTGGGAGAGGTTCCATGTGTACGTGAGGTAGTTTGAGCCGAATGTTTTTAATTAGCTGCTATAAGCACCATGCAGCTCTTGATCCCCAGCACCCACCAGTTCAGCACTACATAAATACATATGAGCTATATTAGGAAGAACCTAGTTATGCCATAGAGATAGAAGGAGGGATAGAGAGAGAGAGGGAGAGAGAGAGAGAGAGAGGGAGAGAGTGTGTGTGTGTATGGGAGAGAGAGAGAGAGAGAAAGAGGGGGAAAGAGACTGTACCTCTTCGTGCGGGGGGAGGGCGAGGTGGTTTTATCAGGTTACTCTGGGACAGTGAATCCGCCATCCATGAGAGGACGCTGGAGCAGTACTCCAGCTGAGAGAGTGGGAGAGAGAGAGACGGAGTGTATACGAGTGTGAACTTGATGGATCGCCCCTGCTCTGTGCTGAGCCCGCACTTAAAACAGCTGCATCTCCAAATGAAGAGACAGCCATCATCTCTCAAACACATACGCGCACACACACACACACACACACACACACCACATACAAGACAGTCAGACTGATCCCCCAGTTGAGGTCAGTGGAACCCAAGCCACGTGTGGTTGGGTATCACATGGGGGCGGGCGGGGGGGGGGGGGGGGGGGGGGGAGTTGAGAGAGGGGCGCACACCCTAAACTAACCTCTGACTCCAACATTCTCAGCCTGCGGTCGTGGTCTCGGATCTCCACCATTTGCTTGAGCACACTATCCACCCTGCAGGCAGACGACACAGAGAGGGAGAGGGAGAGGGAGAGGGAGCTCGTCAGTGCCTGAGCAGGGCAATTCCCACACACATGTAGCGGGGCAAGCCGGAGGCCCCGCTCACCAGGACCCTCATTCCATTGAGTCATACACTAGTGACAAAACGGGCTGCCCTGGCTGTGGACATGACTGTAAAAAACAAAACCAAGGGTGCACATCTATATGGAAAACTATATAATGATATACTTGCTTATAGTATAATTATTATAGTACCGGTAATCTAAATAATATAACTCTTTAGAATGACATGCACATAAAACCCATTCAGTCACATGCTTATATACCGATGGATGGCAGAGGCAGACATGCAAGATGCACATTGGGAGCAGTTGGGAGTTCAGTGTCTTGCTAAAGGACACTTCAGGTCAGGAGGAGCTGGGCTCGAGCCGGCGACATACTCGCTGCCCAATGACTCCTCTACCTCCTGAGCTTTTAGCTGCTATGCGGCTCAGCTTTGGAACCAACTTTCTGATGACATTAAAAAGGCCCCAACTGCAGCCTGTTTTAAATCTAGACTTAAGACCAAATTGTTCTCAGATGCTTTCTGCTAACTGTCTCTTAATTATTCCATCTGGAGTCTTTTATGTTAATTATTCCTTATTGATTTGATCTTGATTTATGCTTTGTTTTTATTTTCTATTATGATCTTTTTATTATTATTATTATTATTATTATTACTATTACTCTTTGTCCATCTATGCTTTTATCTGCTATAATTACTGTTTGGTTTTTGTTTATGTAAAGCACATTGAATGACCTCTGTGTATGAAATGTGCTATATAACTTGACTTGACTAAACTTGACTTGACTTGAGCCACCGCTGCCCACTGAGTAAGAACACAGGGAGTGAGTATGGTCACTGACTTGCTGGAGGTGCGCTTGAGTCGCTCTGTGTCGCTCTCGCGCTGCTTCTTGTTCTGGATGGACAGAAGGTTTTCTTTCTGAATGGACTCCCACGTGTTGAGCTGGCTCGCCTTCCTGCCCCTGATCTCCAGAACTTTAAGGTGAGAGAGAGAGAGAGAGAGAGAGAGAGAGAGGGACACAGAGAGGGAGAGAGAGAAAGAGAGACAATTAAACATAATCACAATTTAAATTTAGACCACTCAAGTCTTGTTGTAGCCTACTATATTTGGGTAGGCTGGTAGAAATTTTGGGTGGGCAACATAGAAAAGCGGTCAAATAGGATCAAAATTTACATAAACACAAAACACAAACATACAAACTTGATACTACCTGTCTTTAAAATCATGAGTGTAGCATTTTAGCTGCCTAGCTGCTTTGTCAGGTTTTTTCTTCATACTGACAGTACTCAATGACTGAGACCACTACACTTTCCTTTGTTAATGTTACATATTGATAGTCAACATTATTTACTCCCGCAACTATTATATCGAGTGTATAAAGTGTATTTATGACATGGGCGTCTGGCAGAGCGTGATCTCAATATGGACACCTTTGAGGTACCTCACAGTTCAGCTCAGAGGAGTCGCTGTCTTACCGAAGTGTGTCATTTTGACGGAGGGCACCCTGCGGATGTTCCTCTTGATGAAGAGGTGCAGGTGGGAGAGGATGATGAAGGGTGGGGCCAGGCAGGGCCGCGAGTGGTACTCCACGATCAGGTTGTACCGCTGGAACTTCCAGTGCGTGTCGCTGTGCTCCTGGACTTTGCTGAAAGTGTAGCTGTCATTCGCACGCACACACACACACACACACACACACACACACACACACACACACACACACACACACACACACACACACACACACACACACAGTGTAAAGATGGATGTGATGTAGCTCTGACATGGCTGATGATGAACATGACAGATGGATCTATGCACATTCTTACTTTATTGAATATTTTGATAATATTTAATTTATATTTATTCATATTTCATTAATATCCTGTGATCACAATTACACCCAGCAGGTTCCACTCTACTAGGATAACACCTCCTAACCCTCAGTTTGGGATAGAAAACCCTGATGTGTTCCCAGGCCCAGTCACCCATAGACCGTGAATGCGTGGGCGTGCTCATGCTGTGTGCATGTGGTACCTGAACATAGCGATGAGCAGGTTGACCAGGAGGATGTTGGCGACCAGCAGATAGATGGACAGCAGGATGAGCACCAGCCAGTTGTCGTCGCTCTGCGGGCACGGCTCCATGCCATTCTCAATCAGAGTGGTGTTCATGGTGCACTCCACCTCATCACGCTTGTCAGCTGGACAGAGGGAGGTGGAGAGAGAGAGAGAGAGAGAGAAAGATATCATTAATGCAGGGGAGTGATCGAGGAATTATGAGATTATGAGAGTGGAGGAGAGGAAATATTACAGAGACAGAGGAAGAAGACGTGTAAATCTACGTTTGTTCATTCACAAACACTCTTTCATCTGAACTAGACTATTCTATGCATTGATTTTACGCATGTTCCCTGCATGTTAAACCCATGATGTTTTCACAGTTATTCTCTACCAGATGAAATATGGAATCCTGTTAGAATGGATATTTCTATAAAGTGATCAATTTCTATAACAGCTGTGTTCA
>NC_084996.1:16886835-17154335 GCF_963854185.1 Sardina pilchardus | reverse complement strand
CAGCTAGACACATTACATTCCGCACACAAAAACACACGGAGTGTATGGTGTAACTAGCTTCCCCTATAATCAATGAAACTGGCTCCACCGGACGAGAGAGCAGTGCACACATTTAAAAAAAATAGACCACTCCTCTTAAACTATTCTTTACACACCACAAACTGAACATTTCAGTTGTGCCTCTGCTGTAGCCACTCAGAAACAAAGGTCACATCAATCATCATAACTCAACACAAACTCATAATCATACCTAGACACACAGCAGGTATGGACGCCCCTTAATGGCAGTCTGGGCAGCCCTGCCCCTGCTCCTGCATATCTCATACCCACTGCTGCTCTGATCACTCCAGCTAGGTCTCAAGTCACGTTAGACATGAAAAATAACTCTCTTATATGCAAACATACAGATTACCATTGCTTTTAAGTGGCCCTGCATTAATGCATGAGGGGCAAGTGCTGTCCGACCATCTCGGTCTCTGTGAGGTGTGCCTGATGACCTCTCATCTCGGTCTCTGTGAGGTGTGCCTGATGACCTCTGACCTCTCACCTCGTAGAGGCTGAGCTCCCGGGCGGCGCAGGGGTCACTGAGGGGGTTGATGGAGCTCTTGAGGGGGGTGCTGGCATCAGGGGTGGACGCGGGGCCCAGGTGGACGGACACCCCCTGCCGCTCAGTGAGCTTGCGCTGCAGCAGGTTGTAGGCCAGCGAGCTGTCTGACAGCGACTGGTACAGGCTCTCCAGGCGCCGGTTGGTCAGGTAGTCCAGGATGTTCAGGCCGTTCTCCGTGAAGAGACGCACAAACTGGGGCTTGTTGTTGACCAGGGCGTCCGTCATGGAGTCCTCCAGGTCTTCATACTGAAGGGGTGGAGGCAGGATAAGAGATCAGCAGGAGCAATTGACTAGGAGCTGGATACAATGGCTGTGAGGAAAGGACCTGGTGGTTATACACTCACCCGCCACTGGATGTCGCCGTTGAAGAGCTCGCTCTTGGCGATGTCCACCCTGTTCCAGGCCACGGCCAGCTTCAGCTCCTCGATGTTCTCACTGGCGTCACTGGACATACGTTTGCTGGCTGAATACCAACGTCACAAACACATTTGGGCAGATTATTTGTGGGGTGTGAATCCCTGATGATAAAGCAAGTGGATTAGTAATTGTTGCTTGCTTCCTGATGTGTTATTTCCATTTTCTCTTCTAAGACTTTCAGTCGCTGAGCTTTAAATGATAATGAGTAAGTATTTTTTATTCTCATCACCACTATGTCACCTTCTGTCTCCAATCTTAATCCTAATTTCCTGTCTCTCTCTCTCATCATTACTTCCTCTGCTCCTCTGATTAACTTCACAGAGCACTCCTTTATTGTCTTCCCAATTTCTCCCCATGTTGTCACACTGATTCTCAGTGGCTGGGTTGCAGGGTGAAACCGGTACCTCGGACTAAGGCCTTCAGCAAGACTGTGTCAAAGTCGTCTGCTCCCTCATGTCCCCCGTTGAACACAGTAATCAGGTCCTTGTTCTGGAAAATGCTGAGTGCCTAGAGAGAGGGGGGAGAGAGAAAGAGAGCGAGAGAGAGAGGAGAAGAAGAAGAGGACTTTGGTGAAGAGACAAAATGGTTCTGAGAGTCCATAAAAACGTAGTCAGGCATGTACAAGGGACACAAGCAGCCAGCCGATGCTGCATACAGTACACAGTCACAGGGCAGGTGTGTTATGGGCAGCCGTGGTGTTAACCCTTGAGCAAGGCACCTAACCCATCACTGCTCCCCGAGCGCCGCTGGTTGGGCAGGCAGCTCACTGCTCTGGGTTAGTGTGTGATTCACCTCACTGTGTGTGTGCTGCGTGTGTTCACTAATTCGGTTAAATTGGGTTAAATGCAGAGAAACGAATTTGCCTCACGGGATCAAAAAAGTATATATTCTATTCTATTCTATTCTATTGCTCACCCGGTCCACTAGTTTCTCCAGGTCTGTTTCAGCGGGGAAGGCCTTTCGTATCCGCTCTCGCACGCGCTCTCTCTGCTCCACGTTGGGGCCCTCTGGCAGCTCCCCGTCTAGAGACGGCGACGTGGGGCTCTTGGGCATCACCGACAGCTCAACCAGGAGGTCACAGATGAGGTCGGCCGCAGGGCCAGAACCCTTCAGAACCAGCCACGGCGTGGCCTTACGCAGAGACAGGTCCACTCTCTGTGCAGCAAAGAGATGTCTGTGAGGTTCACATCATTCAAAGTATATGACCGAGCAGAATACATTTAGCTGGACATCCCCCCAATGTGAATATGTACTCTGAAACCATACCAGCAACTTTATTGTGACTGTGGGCCTTTCTGAAACTAGTTACTCTGCCCTCTCCCTAGCCACTTGCACTCTGTTTGTGTGTTCACAAGGAGGTTCCGCTACATTAAGGGCCATCCAAAACAAAGAGTGATAGCAAAGATTGTATAGTTACTAAGATGAATCATAAAGGAGTTTTTCAGTGGAATGAAATGGCACCACTTCCGCGTCCTAAAGGGCGTGATCAGTGACGAAATAATCAGTGTAGAACGGTGTAGAACAGTGTAGAAGCAGCAGAAGCCTGGTGTGCCGTTGAGCACAGGCGGCCTGCGCTATTAGGAGACAGAGACAGATCGCTAACAAAGTTATTTTTATACGTATTTATCTCGCTGGAAAATACAATTTCAATGTGGGAATGTTAGAAAGACGTGTGCCTTGTAGCATATGGGTTTGTTACTTGCATTGCTAAATGTAGGGCTAAGGGAATGGTCATAATCCGAGATAATGTTTATTTCTCCCATAGAAATACATTGACACTGGACCTCCCGTTTGCCTCCTAAAGGGGAGTGGCAGTTGCGAACCCTACGTCACAATGAAACCAGAATTTACCCTCTTATGAATCGTCTCGCTTTATAAACCGTCTCTGGTGATAGTGTGTTATAAACCCTCCAATGCCGAGTGAGCACCGATGCCCCTACGTCAACTAATGTGGCACCTCACAAACACTTCATACAAATGTGAGTACACCTGTGAACAAATCCATGACCATCAGAACCTGTTCTCGCTAGGCAGAGTGAAGTTCATCATCACAAACGTAAGTGTGGTAATATAGCCTACCCTAGCACTAATCAAGGGAACTTCATTTAGCTGTGAGAGCGATTCCGAGCGACTAGTTTCGTAAAAGGCCCTGTGATAATTGAAACCATTCTTTCAATTAAAATGTATTGCTTCATTGAAATATTTTAAACAATTACAAAAATATGAAAGGAAATTAATCATAATACTGTGGTACAAAATGCCATGCAGTTTTATCAAAAATGATGAAAAGTTGAAGTACCTCTAGCATGGAAGCCTCTCCAGATATTAACATACACAAGACTGGAATCTCAATACTGCCACTGCCTGTGGATATCAAATCATCAAACTCATGAGCTTCTCATCACAGAGGTACAGGTTTCCCCACTACTTCATTTTGTTTATTTGTGTACTCTGTTCTTTATGAAGATCATTCATAAACATCACTAATGTACCCAAGAATGCTGATTTGTTTTGTATAGCCTACTTGAAATCTAAAAATGATCTCATTCTTGGAAGTAGTACCTTACACTAAGTTCTATTTTGAATTTCTACATTTTGTTGCGAACCACCATGGTGACGTGCATCATGATCAATCACAAACAAGAAAAGTGCAAGAATAACTATGACCAACAGAGGGCAGCTTACTCTGCAGCGAGTCTCTATTTCATATAATCATTCTAACCTCTCCTCTATCAAGACTCTCACCCCAGATGCCAGTGCGCTGATGGGATATGTAGTCCTCCAAGTTAGCCCTGAACCCCTCCTCTCCTCCTCTGCGGCCTACACTCCCATCATCCACCAGGAGGAAGGCCTGGTAGTTATTATCCAGACATCGAGAATCACGTGTAGTATTCTGAACATAGTAGCGTGCTGGGAAACTTCCCTGAGAAAGGAGAGAAAAAAATAGGAAGGGAGAGGGGAGAAGAAGAAAAAAGAGACACAGAACATAAACATATGACGTCAACCAAAAGTTATGTAGCAAGTACATATGCTTGAAATTAAAGCCAATTTGAATCATGAGCCTGTCATGCGGATGTGGTATGTGTATGTGAACAATGTGTGCATTTGCGTGTTTGAGAGAGCGTGTGTCACTATTAAAGGGATAGTTCGGGTTTTAAGACACGAAGTTATATGGGTTCCCTGTCAGCAACGTTGTGCATCAGCACTGACTTACGTCAGTGAGCCGAGATCCAGCCGGTTTTTGATCGTTTTTGATGCCGGACTATTTTCTTCAGCAGGTTTCTGGGGTCACGAAAGTAAAGTGTTTTTCTTCTCAAAACCATATGCGTTCAACAGAGTGATATATTTACACCACAAAAACGTTGTCCAGCTGTCAGTAGCGCGCAGTGATAGGAATCGCGAAAAATAAGTAAGTGATAACGAGGTTTGAATTTTTCCTGGACAACGTTTTTGTGGTGCAAATATATCACTCTTTTGAACGCATATGGTTTTGAGAAGAAAAACACTTTACTTTCGTGACCCCAGAAACTTGCCGGACTACTTTCTTCACCATCAAAAACCGGCTGGATCTCGGCTCACAGGACGCTGTTGCGGGGTAAGTCAGTGCTGATGCACAACGTTGCTGACGGGGAACCCATATAACTTCGTGTCTTAAAACCCGAACTATCCCTTTAATATGACTGAAAGTGTACGTGTGTTTTGCATACGTGTGAAAGCTGATGTATACATGCTCATGCATGAAGGAAGTGTAGACAGGTGTATCTGTATCACCTGTGGATTTACAAGCTGCTGACGGTTGTGTACCAGGCCCCAGGGCGCCACGCCTACTGCAATGACCTTGTTCTGGGATACCGAGGAGGCTGCCGTCCCATGATCCCTCACTGCCTCGCCAAGACAGCGACCTACACCTTCCCTCAGGCCGCCCGTCAATATCCACGCGCCTAGGAGATAGAGAGAGAAAAACAGAGAGAGAGAGAGACAGAAAGAGAGAGAGAGAGAAAGAGAAAGACAGAGAGCAGAGGAATAAAGAGGATGTGTACAATACAGTGAGCTATGATTACACCAAACTATTTACACAGAATACTTGTGGGACCTGGGGCTCAGAGACAAGATTCCTCCAGTGATAGAAACACTGTTTGAACTGGAGTGGCACGCTTGTCCAAGTTGGCAAACAGACAGAACTCAAGTAGATCTGCCCTACATAACGCTTTCCTGAAGTCTCACCTAATGACTTTCAGCTGACAGAACTGTATTCGTTACATCAGAGGTATTTTTCAGTAAAACAGAATGATAGATCCCAGGAATATATCCAAAGGTCACTCACAGGCAATATTCCAATATAGCTGCCCTACCCTGCGCCTTTTATCCTGTTTACCGGAATACTTTCTGATCTGATGGAACTGGATTTGTTGCATCAGAGGAATTTGAAAACAAACTCAACAAGATGGAAGATTTCCCAGCTCAGGACTTCAAGAAACAGTGTGTACTATAGTTAGGCTACTGTACATGAGAGTGGTGTCTTAAGCTGCTGGGACCTTGGGGATCAATAAAGTATCTATCTATCTATCTATATCTATCTATAGATACTTTATTGATCCCCAAGGGGAAATTCAAGGTCCCAGCAGCTTAAGACACCACACACAACATACACTACAATGTAAACAGGATGATAAAAAGTAAACAAATCAACATGACTAAAAAGAACAGTAAAATACTAAATACTAAAGATAAAGATGTGCATGAATGTACTGAGGATTGGTACTGTGATCCAGTATGATGTGTGTGTCAAGTTGGTAGTGCAAATAAGTCCAACAGTGCAACAGTGCAAGTTTAAAGTCTAGTGACCAGCAATAAATATGTACATATGTGAATATGATAAAAAAAAAAATGTGATGTATTATGGTTACATGAAGCAGTGTGTACTGCCCAGGCAGTGGACTGGCAGTGTGTACTATGGTTACATGAAGCAGTGTATGCACTGTCCACAGTGGACTGGCAGTGTGTACTATGGTTACATGAAGCAGTGTGTACTATCCAGGCAGTGGACTGGCAGTGTGTACTATGGTTACATGAATCATTGTGCACTGCCCAGGCAGTGGACTGGCAGTTTGTACTATGATTACATGAAGCAGTGTGTACTGCCCAGGCAGTGGACTGGCAGTGTGTACTATGATTACATGTGCTGCCCAGGTAGTGGACTGGCAGTGTGTACTATGATTACATGTGCTGCCCAGGTAGTGGACTGGCAGTGTGTACTATGGTTAAGTGTCCAGCGGATGGCGGAGGAGGAGAAGTAGTCCTGCTGGGGAGGTTACCTGTGCTCTGTGCGGCACGCACCAGGCCCTGGCGGAGCACCTCCCTGACCCAGGGCTTAAGCGCCTCGCGGCCCTCGCCCCCCACCACCGACACCACCAGGTTGGGGGCGGGGATCCCCCAGTGGGCCGTCATCAGCGTGTAGACTATCTGAGGGGCCGTGTCACAGGACAGGCGCAGGAACTGGGAATGGCACAGGAGGGGAGAGCAGACGTAAATAAACCCCCCACAACATGTCCCTCATTACACACTTGATCCGTGGAGATAAAGACGGCATTGCGCTGCATGTCAGCTGGTGCCGTTCTACTGAGAGGAGACCAGAAATAATGGTGTTAGTCCCCGGCTGCCCCCGATGTAATTAGTTTTATATATAAGCACAACGCATAATAAGAGCCTTGCATATAGTCTAGTCAGTGAGAGATCACAAGAATGACAAATACTTGTGATCCCTATTAATCCAAAATAGGCTGACTGGAGGAACAGTGTCCTGCTTTGAGGTCATCAAAACAGGACAGAAAGCAAAAGTAAGAGAGGTAACGGTACAAAACTCTTAGTCTAAGCTTTAAGTGTGAGTTGCCTAAATTAAGACATCTGCATCTTTAGCTAAGATAGCCACTGCCTCACCCATAAATGCAAAGAAACTGAGGGGAATGAAATACAATACAGCAACTATGTAACAACTGTGAGTGACGTAAAACAGAGAAGTGATCGCGATTGTGATCTGACTGAGCTAGAGGTCTAGACTGGGTCAGAAGAAGGAAGCACTGGAGGTCTGGGTGTACCCACATGACTGTGTCGTCTACCCGCCCCAGCAAACTCCAGCTCCCCAAAAGCATCTGTGGGGTATTCAGAGGAGTGCTGGGCGCTGTCCCACTGGCTCACGATGGCAGCGCCAAAATAATCTCCTGTGGCGATGGAACTGTGCATATCGCGGACCCCTCCACACTGACAAAGAGCCCCATTGCTGTGGGAAAAGGAAGAGAGGGAGAGAAAGACTCAGAGATTATAAAGACTGCACACACACTGAGTCTTTGGTATGATTTGCCCTCGACGGTGCCTTCCTGGCAGCGCTGCTTTCAAGGCACTACTCCCCTCAGTTTAGGGGTAGGATGAGGGTTGAGGGGGTTAGGGTTAGGAATAGGGTAAAGGTAGTGCCTTTTAGGCTGTGCTGCCTGGAAGGTGCCGGCGTTGGGGACAAAAAACACCATTGAGCACTACACTGAGACTAGGATTAATGATGTGACTGGAGCTCCATTGAAATAAATATAATCAAACTTGTCTTTTAGCATCATGGAAGGACAATACAATGATAACAAACACTAGCAAAAAACAACCATTATAGGCTACTATTACTACTGTAAATAACAACAAGCCATGCAATTAAGTGGATAAAGGGTTATGTTCAGAAGGCTCTAAGGCCATCCTTAAAAATATGTTTGTTTGCAGTAACAGCCCCCCCCCCAAAAAATTGGGTCGGTAGGTAGGCAAATATTTTTTTTTTCAAGATTCAAGGTAAAAAAAAAAAGTACATTTTTGGTCACGGCGATTTTGTTGGTAATAATGAAAAAATATTTGCATGTTATATGTACACACATTACACACACACACACGACACACACTATATTGCCAAAAGTATTGGGTCACCGGCCTTGACCCCCATATGAACTTCAGTCACATCCTATTCTTAATCCATAGGGTTTAATATGACGTTGGTCCAGTCTTTGCAGCTATAACAGCTTCAACTCTTCTAGGAAGGCTTTCCACAAGGTATATGCATGACTGTGTACCCGTGCACCAAGCAAGGTCCATACAGACATGGATGACAGAGTTTGGTGTGGAAGAACTTGACTGGCCTGCACCTGACCTCAACCCAATAGAACACCGTTGGGATGAATTAAAGGGGACTGAGAGCCAGTCTCCTCGTCCAACATCAGTGTGTGACTCACAAATGCGCTTCTGAAAGAATGGTCAAAAATGCCCATAAACACTCCTAAACCTTGGAAAGCCTTCCCAGAAGAGTCGAAGCTCTTATAGCTGCAAAAGGTGGACCAATGTCATATTAAACCCTATGGATTAAGAATAGGATGTGACTGAAGTTCATATGGGGGTCAAGGCAGGTGACGTCTATAGACGTCAATGGCAGTGAATGAGTTAAATGTTTCAATCCAAAAGAAACCACTTGATGCTGGCACGTCCTCAATTTTTTGAGTTTCTTCCACCAAAACCTTAAGCCACGGTCACCGTTACACGGATGGGGAGAAGGGATGGGTCCGGGAAAATATCTGGACATAACTTCGTGCCAAGTCATCTAAATGTTCAAGTGTTTAATGCGTTTTCAGGTGGATAATAGTGCCCGAAATAGTATAAGTTTTGACGTCAACCACGAACATTTTCTTGGCTACAGCCGCAGCCATTAGGCTACAGTCAAGCGCGAACCACTGCAGTGAATGAGACTGGAAGCATAGCCTGTAGCGCATGACAAACATAAACATATGACGCCACAGGTTTTTATTTGGAAGAAAGAACGCAGCCTACGTTTGTATGTAGGCAATTTGTATTCACAATACTTAAGAAAATATTATATTATTGTATTGCATTTGTATTGGGTGTAATAGGCCTAATTAAAAAAAAATCGGTCGGTCTTAACGCAATTCAAGTCGGTCGGACTAGAGGGGGGAAAAAATAAATGTTTGGGTCGGCCCTATATTGACAGGGTCGGTCGGGTTACGGCAAACAAGAATATTTTTAAGGATGGCCTAATTGGCCTGGTGGGGATCTCATGTCTGTTGAAGTCATCTGGTTTACCTTGCCTTTTGGGTTTTAAAAGGTTAAGTCTAAAGCAGACAGTTAGAGACAAAGGATTTTCCAATCCACATTCAGTGCATGTGAGTCCATAGGCCTATGACAAATGTCAGATATAACAGGAATGACAGGATGTACCTGAAGGAGTCCTCCACAAATGCTGTACACACTCTCTTCTTAATGATCTTGGGAATCCAGCTCTGGAATAGTTACACATACATCAGATCCATCCAAGCATATGCACATTTTTTGGTCTATTGAGTTCTCACACTTTATAGACTTCCACCACGACTGGACAAACAGTAGATCCTACTGTAGATCGACGGAGCTATGGGTGTGATTCCAGGTGAGAGTTATCAACAACCCCACATCACAGCCACGCATCAACCACCACATCAAACAGACAGCTTCATGAGATGAACTCTCACCAAATTGGCTCATTTGAAGAGACAGATGATAACAGCATATAGGCTACTAAAAATCGCATAGGCCTATGGGGACCACAGGGACCACAGATGCAAATTAGCTGTATAGCTAAATCTGGTGCAGGAATTTTTCTGTACATGGCCCCTGTCAAATAAACAAATAAACTAAACTATTACTAGTTGCGTATAGGCCTATATGGATACAGTTTCAGTGGCAAGATGGCAGGACAGTGAGGGGGTGAATTGACAATGACCAGGGCGCCCATGGACGAACAGCAGAGAATTAGGCTGGAGTAGTCTAGTTAATATAAAAATCTAGAGACGTCTAGGGAAAATCCCCGCCTAAGGATGGCCACGAGGGGCAAGGAGAGACAAGAATGACCGGAATGCATTGAAGGTCGAGGATCAACACAGAAGCGATCAGATCATCACACGCTCAGTGGTCAGCTGACAAGTCTCTCTCTCTCAAGTCGCTCACACGGAAACACACTGAGGGAGTGTTCTGTTAAATAACATGATCTGACTCTGTAGGCCACAACGATACACAGTCACAGGCAACGCCTGGATGTTTTAAAATGTCAAATCTCTCTGGGCCAAATTTTCAGTTAGCCTACCTCATGCTGTCATAACATGAAATGGCTCATCATCATATAGAGGTCTCAATAATGTCCGCGCGCGGCCACGATACTTGTTTTGAATACATCCAGCTCGTTTATGTTCTGTGAGAGAAGTTGCCATAACACATAATTGTGTCAGGCCAGACACGAATCATCCGGAGTTCTTTCACGGGATATCCTCTTTCTCCAAAGCTATTGTACCAAATGTTTCTTGGAACGCGATAGACTATTTGTCAGTTTTGAAGCCTATCCTTTCTTTGAAGTCTACCTTTTATCTTAATAAATAACATTTTAATCATGGTGTAGCCTACAGCTTGACATACGGGTTTAAAACCCCATTCAAACGAACAGAGGCAAAGGTATAGGGAAAATGCATACATACTCTATGTCACTATTTACCTCGGGGGGAATTGTGCTACACATGTCTTAACTTGAATAACAGTGCTCCAAAATAGAGCTACTGTCGACACGATTCCAGTGTGGGTTATGCAAATTTTATGCGCGTAGACTGCATGGGGAATTGTGCAATGTAGTCAATAAAACAATTGCCATCACTTTAATCGGAAACATTTGTCTATTTTAGACTAGTTTGGGGCATGTAGCCTACACCATCGGAACAGCTCCAACATTTCTGACTTACCTGGTCCTTTTCTGATTTTCTCGTTCCATCTTTACATCCTCCTCCTGCATCATTGCCTTTCTCCACTTCTTTCATTGCTCTCTCCCCTCTTTTCCGTTGTCAAAGACAAATAATTATTAGCTTAGTTTCAATGTTTGGCATACAATCTCCCTCACTTGTTAAGTCGGAGACACGACTCTAGCCGTGTGATTTTTCCGTAGAAGCTCTACAAAACTCAACCCCTCCCACTCAAGAAGCAGTATGCATTCCAGTGCAAGCTTTACGCACAGGTAGCTTCAAGACACAGGTGAGTGTGCGCGACTGTGTGGGTGGACAAGATGTGGGAGTAGTAGCCTATCAATAGGGCGACCACATTTAACTGAAGGACTTTTGCACTTTTCACATGTAAAAGTTTCATTTCCTAAAGCTTTCTGGATTGTCCATTTAGGCTGCTTAAGATTTTGGATGGAATCTTGAATCACACTTCAAGGCTAGTTTCAGGTCACATAATTTGTAGTCTATGTGCTGCTGGCAACATCTGTTTTTATGTCTTTACCTGCTGAGGCAAGAGGAACTTGGAGCTTGCATGGCATATTGGCATAAGGATTACTCTTTTGTTTTGTTTGGTATTGACCATTGCTTTACTCAAAGAGTGTCCCCAAGGTTGAAAAAACGCACAGAAGAAAAAAAGTTTCAGTGCCACGTCAAACAATAGGTTGAAACGAGTAAAACTCAAGAATGTGTTTTAATGAGTGCCCTTGAAAATATGCAATGCCCTGGAGTGTGTTCCTTAAAATGGTCTAGTGTCTGTGGTATTTACTTCCTTATGTTTGTCCCTCCAAGGGTGCCATTACAGAGCGTTCTCTATAAAAAAAAAAAAGCAGAAAAGTGAAATGTGATAGACAGGTGGTGCAGTATAAACAGTTTAAGACGGCACAGTGTAGACAGTACAGTTAAGAAAGTGGTATGTTTACAGTAATATAAATGAAATTAATATGTGCAATGTATTAGCAGTTATAGGATTAGAATATGCATTGTATGAACAGTAAATGTGCAGTGTATAGGGTGAACCCTGCCTGACTTGCTGGCGAATCTGCATTTCGCCCGGCAGCTCAGGCTGGAAACCAGCACATCTATCTCCCCTGCTTCCTGTCCACAACCTTTGGGTTCCATCACAAACTAGCTTATCCAAAAGACATACTGGATCGTTGGCCCGATTGGTTGAAGGACTATTCAAGCGTATGGAGTCATTTGAACTATGCCCATTGATCACACCTCTTGCGCAGTAGAAATATAGTGCATCCCCACACCAATCTTCAATCTTAAAAGATTGAGTTTAGTGTGGTGATAGCCAGACTAGGGTCAGCCTTGATTGTCCATCTATTAGTTGTCCCTGTCAGCGTTGCCATCAAAGATTCTAGAACAGAGCTCTGTTCTAGAATCTTTGGTTGCCATGGTCGTGGACCATGCGGTGTTCCACCACAGGTAACTGCCACAAGGAAGAAGCTTCCTCTGAAGCTGTTGGTTCGAGTGCGGAGAGACATGAAATGCCTCCCGGGGGGGAGTTGGGTGAACAGTCTGTGCTTGGGGTGGAATGCAGCCCTGCATATTGTTACATGTGAGAAAGCATTAAAAAAAAAGTGCCAACGCGCCCTTGGATAAAATCTGATGCAGTGAAGTAAAGAATGTCCTTACTTGCATCAATTTACCAACATTTTCACATGAATGTATTGAAGATGACTATTATGCTTATAAACCAATGGAATTTGAGTTTTATGTTATGCTTTGAGATGAACCATGCTTTGTTCCCACCATGAACATGTTATTGAGCATGCACGAAGTATCAGTAGTTCCATAGCAAATGTTTTCAACTTTGATGAATGTTTCTTAATACTGTGGAACAACATATTACTGTAAAAGTTGTCCTTTAACATTGATGTTGCAATATTCAGTACATCTGAATCACAATGATGTTGATGAAATTACATAAATACTTCATAATAAACTTAATTTAATCAATTTCATTGAATTACTTGATCAAATTGGGTTACCACAGCTTGAATCAGTATCGTAAGCCTAGACATTTCATTAATGTGTAACCGATGATAAAATCAAGTAAATCCAGCGATCCTCTTTTTTCAGTGTACCTTGTCTGAACGTCTGAAGGAAATTGGATCAGTTATGTATGTTATGCAAGTAGACATACACACAGAGAGACACACAAAACAAATTACAACACCCTGCCTTGGGCAAGACCAACTGAGTTATCCTGTTTCTGACCATTTGGCAAGAGCAGGTAAAATACATTAAAATTGGAACCATTTAGTCCTCATTTCAATCTCAAGTCATAGGAAATTGAGGCCACATGTTGTTGATAGTCTGAGTTCACCACTGGTATTGACCATTCTAAAACACCCTGAAGACCAAGTCTGTAGGTGGCTGGGATTGCAAAGCTGGAGAATACACATTATGATGCTGTTTCAGTCATGAATATAAGTGTATTGTTGACACAGGCATGAAGGTCACACATTCATTCAGCTGGTAATGTATCCTCCTGGTCACCACATGACTATGGTATTTATGTGACTGAGACCAACCAGGTGAAACCACTCACTGAGCACACTGTGCCTTTGTAAACTAACAATAGAAGTGAAATAAGAGGAACATGAAAATCTAATTCTCCACCTCGCCCTGTCAGTCTAAACTGGAGAGTTTTGGAAAACGGGATCGTGTTCTGCTGCTTTTTGGCAAACATTTGTTCCTGACAACAACCAGGTTTGGCATGTAAGAAGGTGTGAGGCATGTCGTAAGGTGTTTGAAAGTTTTACCTTCACAGATCACTTTGTATCCCGCTTACTAAAGCCATTTTTGTCTGGTCTCTTAAATGAATTTAAATCAGGTTGAAGCCTTATTTAGTGGTCATAAGGACCATCATGCCCCTCTCATCAAGCTCCATTGTTTCTCTGTCAGCTTGCAGCTGAAATATCCGTTACAGAGGCGACCAGAGTCAACCAGAGTGCTCGTCCCACTCGTTCAAACAAATGTGATGGTCTGCTGAAAGAGGAAACTTTGCATGTGATTTGCATTATTTGCTCAAAATGTTCAATTTACGTCTTAAAAACAAGCAATTACGTTAATGAAACTGTTAGTGCAATCAAAATGGCAAGCCCTTACGTCATTGCTAATGAACAAGTTACACTGCTTTGTCGTGTTGTCAATGTGACAAATGTTTTCCAATTAAAAATGCACAAGGCCGCACTATTTTCTGTGTGGCATAGCCTCCTCAGAATATTCAGAAAGGCTCAAATGCCCCCCCCCCCCCCTTACTAAGACAAAAAATGCTATACTACAGTAAAATAATCCAAAATTATCTCTTGTTTCAAACTGTAAAATGGGATACTGTCGTAACACTTTTCTGTTTTGTAAGAGGACATTTGGGGCATGCATCCATGTGTTTGCTTTAATGACTGTTGGTGATCCATTCAATTCCTCAGCTATATGCATTGTCTGCATGTATCGCTATGTCTGGGTCAAAGGACTATGGACTGTGCTTGCGTGCTGATAACATCCCCTACACCAGCAGTAAACTCCACTGAGCCCCTCTCTTTACAGCTCTGATGCTGGGGGAAAGCGTCTTTGACCAAAGGCCAAGGATGTTCCTTTGTTGTTTATTTTCCTGTTGCGCAAAGGCAGGGATATTACAATCCTCCTCCACCCAAAATTCTTGGGAAGAAACAATGATCTTAGAGTGACATTAACTGTATGTGTTCAGTAGTTTGTGAGTATCAGGGTGTCTCCCCATGAACTAGTCACACAAAGCCAGTGGGACATCTTTTCAACAGCTGGAGACTCTGAACAGGAAATGGTTAACTGTGACCATGCAAGATAATGAGAAGCACATTTCCTGGCTTTCCATTTATTTGAGCTGGCAGACACCTCTTCAATGATAAAGAGTTTGGGATACTTTATAGAAAGCAGGTTGGTAAGTAGGCATGTAGAGAAAATGATATCTTCATTCTGAATATATAGAAGTGGTATGCTCTATTGGAGTAGTCTAGTGTTCAGGAGATGCCATTTTGTTAACCTTACACACATTTCATATATTAGCATCTATGTAAATGTCTTGAATTAGATTTGAATTGGCCAGTTGGTAATATACTACATGCTAACATTGTCAATACCTCCTCGCTGATTCATTAGTCTTTGATCAGTGAGGAAACGTTGAGTGTGGGGACATCTGGTGGTCATATGATGCCACAATATGAAGCCCCAAGACAACTAAAAAAATGAGATGATTGGCGGTTGTCACTGTTTGGATGAGATAATGAACAGAGGAAATTCTCCAGTGAAACAAATACAGAAGAAAGTGTGTCAAGTGTTTCTATATCACATTTTCTTAGGTCAGTGTACAATACATACTTGTCATTGTACTGAGACACTTAATTAGAAAACTTGTAGGCCTAAGCTAAGATGAAACATTTGTGTCAAGACAATGCACACAGACAGTGCGCTATTCTAGTATGAACTTTAGGGAAATATAAAATAACTTTACTATGGTAGGCAAACTACCTCAGTCAGGTATGCAGATGATGGCCTCACACATTGTGATGAACCCTTCAAACTTGAAGCCAACTTGGGCACTGAAACAAAACAGCACTTATCCACCTTGTCGTCATATATTATTCAGCTTGTTTCGCAGATCCCCAGGCCTCTCTGTGGCCATGCGTCAGGCATCCATTCTACACCTCACTAAAATTAGGCAACAACACTCCTTTCAAACACTTGCTTCAAACATTTCTCATACTTGCTGTGATTGGAGAGGAAAGTGCTAGTTGTAAGATAATAACTTTCATCCGTTTTCCTTTGTGACAACTATCTTCTGACACAGCATACATTTCTAAGAGAGGTTCCCGAACCACTGTCCCGCCCAATGGTCACCCTATCTGTGGCAGAGATTTCAATTTACACCTCCGACCCGAAATGGTGGGTCCTACAAGCACCACCACCAGTGAACTGAAAGCAGTGGCGTTCGTCTTTCCGGAAAAGCACATGAAGAGATCTGTCTGCCTGCTGCATATGACTCCACATTCCGAGGAAGGCTCCAATTCCTTCTAAGCCACCAATCACAGGAGACAGCGCAGTAGACTCCTCACCATCAGCCTGCGTTAGTATCGGAAGTCTCAAGTCAGAAATATAGTGCTGCTGCCATGTCTCATTTCAGCACCGAGGCCTAAAAATGGCCTCACCCTAATGTGACCTCGGTCTGCTTGAGAATGGGAAGGAACGTTCCTTGTACATCCTACATGAGAGCAATGGATTTCTTGCTGATGGCAACCTTCAAAAACAGGAAAAAAAAAATAAATTAAAAGATGGGCAAATTCAACTCAAGCTGGGACAAAGCACTGGACTGATATGTTGCCCATTCGTTTTTTCAAAGGGAGCATGAATGTAATGTGCAAATGCCTCATCACTGCATTACATAGAACAGGACACCAACGGTTGTATTCACTCACACTTACCTACCACAGGTATAAATGTCCAAAACTCATGGTCAATGCAGATCTGCCTCTGCGCTGGGCCTTCATTGAGCTCACAACAGCAGAGAACCTACTGATGGAGCTGTATGGGGAAACTATGGTCATCAAGCCAATTTCCCAAGACCATTATTTTTAACTTCTAACTCTGCTACTGTCAAAGTATAACACCTTTTGAGATATTTACAGATCCCTAACACACAGCAAGAAGGAAGCGCAATTTCCTCTTCTGCTCACTGATTTCTCCAAATTATTTAATAGCAACAAAATGTCAGTAAGCAAACCCTTTTTTAAAGCCATAACACTACACAGTCATATTTCATATTATGTCATCAGATCTCTGAGAGAGCTGTGACCGATCATTTGAGACTTAGTCTGTGGTGAGACAATTTTACCTGCGAGCTCTTCACAGTGCGGTAACTTGTCCTGGTTTGTTTGGAGGGGAGACACAGTCAAGCGGTTACCCTCAGAGCTTTTGCCTTTGAGCAGCTGAGCCGAAGATGACAAGACAACTGCTCTCCGCAGCGTCTTGTTAGCATCAATAATAGATTGAAAATCGCTCCCAACATCCATCACGCTGGATAAAATTAGAGGTCAACTTACCCACCACGCCAAGTGAAAACACAGGACCAAATTAAATAAATAACAATGGCGAACGACGTACATAAACAAAAGGTATTCATGAAAAAAAGATGGCAGAATCGTGTATGTGTACATGCGAATGTGCGGCGAAGGCCTCCAAAGACTCCACGACACAACCGGCAACGTTGTCAAATGTCTATATTTAGATATTTAATCCATTCATCCACGTCCACACTCACACTCACAAAGAGCAACGACCATGCAGGCCAAACTGCACACCATTCCAGATGCTAGACACCACCGTCGCAGTAGTGTCCTTACAGTATGTACAGGTTTAGGGTGTCTAATATGATGGAACCGTGTGTAGGTGTGCAAGTTTTAATCTCGCCCTCTCTTAACAATGTCTGTTTCGTATTACATACATGATGTTTATCTGACTTTTTTTTTTGCGCTCCTACTCATAGGTCTGTACAGCAAGAAATGGTAAACAAAGAGGCGAGGGGGGGGGGGGGGGGGGTTGTATACATATTGAGGGGAATTCATAATGAACAAAAATGTCACTCAGTGGCCCTGATAGGGCCCAAACACGTGCAGGATAAAAAGGCAGTCTATGACTGGTGTAGCCAATCAGGATCAAGAGCCAGGCAAGGGGTGGGAGTAGGCGTAGGGCGAAGGAGGGGGCAAAGGAGGGGGCGAAGGAGGGGGTGGGGTGGGGGCTCTCTGTCAATCACGTCCAACGTCCGATCACGGGGAATGCATGGCGCCGGAGTCCCGATCATCACGATCATCGTCCATCTTTCGGCCATGCTTACGAAAGTATTTGTAACGCTGCACATAGAGCTTGACGAGGTTGCTCACTTTAACTGGGTTGATCTCGCCTGTCCGGCTGTGGCAGATCTGGAAGAGGAGAGAGCAGATTAGTCAAAGGATACTGTACATGTTGCTTTATGCGTGTGTAATGTGGTTTGTGTGTGGTATAACGTGGTGTGTATCCGGGGGCAGTGGTTGCTACCTTGTGCACAGCTTTCCTCAGGATGTCTTTGTATTCGTCCTTATTGATGTCCTTGCGCTGATAGTAAGGCTTGATGGCCAGCTTGACCTCCTCCACTGCACGCTCCTGTGTGTGCAGCTTCTTCAGGTACTGAGGACAGGAGAGGGGGAGGAGTTACTAGCTAGGATTCCATCCAACTTGATTTGAAATAAGAAATCCTGACTGGAAACACTTGAAATGCTCATTCAATATTACAATGCGCATAGAAATGTGACTAATTGGATTTGATTCACACAAGAGGATGACACAATTACAGTTGATGGAAAGAATATATTCACATATAATCAATCAATACGCTAAATTTCTTGCGCATTTTCGTAAACATTGCACTGATGACCTTGCGTTTTGATCCCAGAGCTCATCAGAAGCATGCTCTACATCAGGAGAATGTCCACTTCAACTTGAATAACACAGTGGATGAAAACGCACACAGATGCGCATATTCTATAAGCCAAATATTTATGAATGCAAATAGTGCAGACATTACCATGGGTTTCCTCTGCTCTATCAACACCAATACCAAGTATGAAGAGGAGACCACTGTGTTACTGTTTTACAGAGATGTGCATACCTTGTCGGGATCTTTACTGTCCATATCCCAAGCTCCGTCACTTGTTCCTCCCATCCCCAGAGGCAAACTAGGAGGGGGTGGAGTTTGCGCACATCCACCGCCCAATGATAGCCCAGGAAGCAGATGTGTGGGAGGAGTTTTGGTGCATCCAACCAGTGGGAGAGAGCTGTGAAGAATGAACTGTGCCGGATTGGGACCAGAGGATTGGGCAAGTGAAGATAGGGGAGGGGCTTGGGATGAAGAGGAAGAGGTTGATGAAGAGGAGGGGACGTGCTGCTGGCCTTGGTTCTGGTTGGCCTGTGAGAGAATCTAGTGAAATACAAAAAGACAATACTCAGTAAACACACTAACACACACTAAGTACACACTAAACACACACTCGCACACACTAAACACACACTAGCACACACTAAACACACACTAAACACTAGCTGCATAAACACATCCCCTTTAGGCTTACCTGACTTGTGGCATGAATGAACTCCTGTGCTTTGGCGCGGCTGGCAATGTTAGCCTCCTCCATCTTAAACAGGAGTGCTGTTACTGCAATATATAGAAAAAAGTCAGACAACTTAATTTTTTTAGATTTACATTTTAGACATTTGATTAATATCCTGACAGAAATAAGGACTTTGCATGTTAATTTAACCCGTCTGTTGTCACTGAATGCTTGTGAGCATGCACAGACACAGACACACACACACCAACACAGACACAGACACACACACACACCCTAAGAACAGCAAGCAATTGGCATACACACGCTAGCAGTCGTGAGCATACAGAGACCCAGCACTGTGGCCTGCCATTTCAGCCACAGTGTCCATCATTCCTCTGCTGAGCTGACATGTGAGATCATATGACGGTCAAAAAAACTGTCTGGCATAGCCAACATTCCAAATGTGTAGCCCACAATATCATTAACATTCTTCAGGGAAACAAGACACACGCAAAGTGCCTTGCACTTCAGCAACAGCTACTCTTAGCATTTCGTTATAGCCAGGGAATGCTTATGGTTGTTTTTTTAGCTACACTATGTTTTAGGTGATTTTAGCTCTACTGTGCTTGTAGGGAGGGAGAAACGGACACAAACTGGGAGACTGTTTGAGAGGGAGGACGGAAGGGAGTTACTCACAGGCTAACACGCCCCCTGCAGTGCAGTCCACTCCCGTCTGCAGGCTCCAGGGCAGAGGGGCGGCCGCGGGCGGAGGTGGGGGGGGCGGCGGGGGCTTGCCCACCGATGACGACGACACGGACGAGAATGACGACGAGGGGTCGGCGGCCGAGGGCGGCAGGGAGAGCGGGAGCGAGGCAGCCGCCGAGCCCGACGAGATGGAGCAGGGGGGCGAGGTCTTCTGCTCGTCCAGGAGAAGGGGCTTGGCGCCAGGGGCCGACTGGGCAGCGCCGCCGCCGTTGCCACCGGATGAGGCGGAGAGAAGCGTGGGGGACGGTGGGCTGGCCGGGGCCGGCGGCCCGCTCTGGGACTCCTCCGGCAGGAAGGAGGGCTCGGGGGTCTTGCAGCTGCTGTCCACCGTCTGCGAGTCCGGGCTGGAGTCGCGTGCGTCCCGGGACGGCAGCGGCAGGGAGAGGGGCGGCGTGTGCGGCGGCGAGGAGGAGGGCGGCAGCGCGCTGGTGGAGGAGGAGGAGGAGGAAGAGGAGGAGGAAGGGGTGGGGGCCGGGAGCAGGGCGGGCGGGCTGGAGGGTTTGGGCAGCGAGCCACCGGGCGGCGGGGCTTTGGCCTCTCCGCTGACCCCGGCGCCGCTCTTGTCGCGGAGCTTCTTCCCCGGGCGCCGGCGCCGCTTGGCCACCGAGGAGGAGCACGGGGAGGAGGTGGAGGAGGAGGTGCTGGAGGTGGGGGTGGCCTTCTTGGCCTTGAGGAGAGTGGGGCTGGCCACGCTGGCCGGGCCCAGGACGTTCCTCTGCTGCGACTGCTGCTGCCCGCCGGCCTTGGCGGGGTCCTTGCCCCCCACGCCCCCGCGCGCCTGCAGCGACAGCGGCTCCGAGCACGGCTTCAGGAACGGCGAGCGGCTCTCGTTGTCCCGCCGGAACACCACGGCGATGGAGCCGCCCACCACGGAGGACGACGAGCCACCGCCGCCACCGCCTCCGGTCACCCCGCTCGGCCCCATGCGGTCCACCGCCAGCTTCCCGCCGGAGCCCGGGGCGCCGGCCGTGCCCGTGGTGCTGCTCACGCCCTCCCGCACCAGCACCGACACCTTGGACTGCAGCTTGGCCTTCTTGCCGCCCGGCTTCTTGGAGTGACCCGAGCGGCCCGACTCCTTCTTGGCCGCCTTCTCCCGCTCCTTCTCCTTCCGGGTCTTCCTGGTGCGTTTGGCGGCGGAGGAGGAGGCGGCGGTCGGCGGCAGGGGCGGCGCCAGGGCGGCCGTGGGCGAGAGCGGCGGCGAGGACGACGAGGTCATCAGGTGTTTGCTTTTGGCTTTGGCGCGGAGCGACGCCGACTCGGACGGCTGGCCGGCCTTCTTGGCGGAGGCGTGCGACTTCTTCTTGTCCCGGCGGCCGGACGCTTTGGCCGGCGGGCTGCTGCTGCTCTTGGCCGGCGGGGACGGCGGGGGCTCGGGCGAGCGCGGCAGGAGCGGAGAGTCCTCCAGCGACGGGTAGTCCGAGTCCAGCGCCTCGCCGTCCAGCGAGAGCATGTCCGCCTCCTGCCGCTCGGAGAAGCGGTCCGACTCGTAGCCGCGGTAGAGCATGGGCGAGAGGGAGCCGTGGCGCGAGCGGCTGCGGCGTCTCCTCGAGCGCTCCTCCTCCTCCTGCTCCTCCTCGTCCGAGCGCCTCCTCCGCTTCCTCTTGCGCTTGTGGGACAGGCCCGACGCCGGGCTGAGGGACGACCGCTGGCCTTGCCCCGGCGAGCCCGGCACGGTCGTGGTGGTGGTCGTGGTGGTGACCGTGATGGTGCGCTTGATGGCGAACAGGTCGGACCCATTCAGGTCCTGGATGGACGGCGGCACGACCGGCCGTCCGTCTCTCCTCTTGTCCCGCTCCCGCTCCCGGTCCCGGTGACGGTCCGGCTCCCGCGTGGGCTCCCGCGTGTCCTCCCGCCTCTCCAGGCTGCTCTTGGACCTCTTCATGCTGCCCCTCTCCCGGCTGCTGGAGCCCTGCTCCACGTCCTCCCGCTCCCTCTTCCCCCGGCTCTTCCCGCGGGAGTCTCTGCTCCGGTCCCTTTCCCGGTCGCCTCTGCCCCTTTCCCGGTCTCGGTCGCGGCCTCTGTCCCTCTCCTTCTCCCGGTCTCTGGTTCTGTCTCGCTCTCGGTCTTGGTCCCTTTCGCGATCCCGCTCTCGTGGTCTCTCCCGCTCACGTTCCCGTTCTCGCTCTCGCTCTCCGTCTCTCTCCCTCTCCCCTCTCTCCCTCTCCCCTCTCTCCCTCTCCCTGTGGTGGTCGTCCGAGTGGCTGGACCAGGAGCGCCGCCTCGAGTGTGTGTGTCGGGCGGCGGAATTCTGGGAAGCCTCCGGGCTGCCGTGCTTTCTCCTCTTCCTCTTGCGGCTGGAGCTCCTGCTGCTCCTCCTCATCCTCTCGTCCTTCTGCTTCTCCTCCTTCTCGCTCTTCCTCTCCCGCTCTCTCTCCTTCCGCTCCCGGCTGCCCTCTTTCGCCTCCTTCCTCTTCTTCCTTTTCTCCTTCTCAACGGCCTTGTTCTCCTTCAGCTTGCGCCGCTCGCGCTCCCGGGAGTTCTTGGAGGACTTGCGGTTCTTCTCGCGGTCGGCCGGGAGGGAGAGGGAGGGCGAGGCCGGAGGAGAGGGCGACGGCATGGCGACGGCGGGGGGCAGCGGGGCCGGCGGCGGCAGCGGAGGCGTCAGGGTCACGGACACGGGGCAGGAGCGGAAGCGCTCCTTCCTGCGGCTGGTCAGCTTCCTCCGCAGGTCCCCGACGCCCACCACCGGCGGCGGAGGCTCCGGCTCCCAGGTGGCCTCCGTGCAGACGGACACGAAGCCGTCGCCCTCCATCACCCGCAGGATGCGCTCCGTCTTCATGCCCATGCCGAGTCCGAGCCCCGGGAGGCCGCCGTGCACGTCGTCCACCGCCACCGCCCGCTCCCGCCACCTCTCCTTGTCGCCGGCGGCGCCCACGATCTCACCCTCCTCGATCTCCGAGTGCTCCGAGTCCTCCCTCCGCTCGCGCATCCGCCGCTGCTCCCGCACGCCGTCCCGCAGTGAGCGCTTCCTCTGGGGCGGCTGCGGGCTGTGGGTCACGGCGGGCGCCGGAGGGGTCGGGCTGGGGCAGGGGGAGGGGGAGGGAGCCGAGGCTGCTGCTGCAGCGGTCAACTCAGTCGAGTCTGGAGGGGACCCCTGCGGGACGTCCAGCCCCTCCGTCTCAAGGTCGTCCATCTGGTTCAGGGCGTTCCCGTTGGGGCTGCCCAGTGGCCCCTCCCCTTCCGAGCCTCTCTCGTCGCGCTCCTCCGAAGCTGGGGAGCCTGTCGGCTGAAAGGGGTCGTATTTATCCTCCTCATCGTCGTCCTCTTCCTCTTCCTCCAGGGCTTTTGGTTGCTCCGTTTCTCCATCCGTGGGCTGGAAGGGGTCGTAGATGTCCGTCTCGGAAGCTTCTCTTTGGGAGTCGCCGTCCGGTTGCGTGGGAGGGCCCAGGCGATGGAACATGGGGTTGGAGGAGAAAGGGCGCGGGTCATTGAGAGAGTGGGAAGGGCCCAGGGAGGAAGAGGTCGAGGACACCACGTCACCTGTCGCGTTGGTGATTCCACCGCCGCCCGAGTGACCTCTGTCATCAGTGTCATGGTAACCAGTGCCGGCTCCGCCCGGTGATGAAGAGGACGATGACGGTAAGGAGGAAGGTGACGATGGTGGGGAAGAAGGGGAGGAGGGGGAGCTGGAGGGTGAGGAGGGCAGCGGGCTCTTGGCTAGGGCAGAGGTAGGCCTCATCCTCGAGCCTGGGGCTGGAGTGAAGCCTGTGACCCGAGGAGAAGGAGCAAATGAGGGGCAGCCCAGCATCAGAAGCTCCTTCATCAGTCTGGAGTGGGGATGGGAGGAGTGAAGGCCTGGGGGAGAAAGAGAGTAAAACACTGGTTTATCAAGAGGTCAAGCTGGCAATACATTTACAGTTTTGAAATTGGGCAAATAATCTTATTTTAAATTGGGGAAAATAAGAGATTACCTATCTTCCGGTTGCCAGCAAACGGGGCCAAGGATGACAGAAAAGCAAGGGTTGATCCTTCTTCTACCTGCACCGCTGCAGTGAGCTCTACTTCAATGTCACCACTGTGGAAAAATGAGGCATCACAAGACATCAACAAACTTCATTCTTAACAAGACACATTCATTTACCCTTATATTAACATGTTCAGCTAACCCCACTTAAATAACTACTTTTGAATAATTTACTCAGAATTTTCCACAGCTAGCTGAACAGAAATATCTTACTAACTCACTAACTAGCTTCCCTGATGGTTAGTGTCTCAATACCAACTTATTACACAGAGCAATTCATATGTTTGTTGACTTCTCTATGCAATCACCTGTCAACCAGCTGTAGTGATGAGGACTGTGCAGGGATCCAAGAGGAGGAGGTCTCTATGGCAACCACAGAAGCACCCTGTGAAGGAGAAACAAAGACCATAACATTGGCAAGAGAAAGGCAGAAATAAAGTGAAGGATCAGTGTTTCATTGCAAACGGTATTTTCATCAGAGTTGGTCTGCAAACAAACACAATGTACAGACAGTGGTTCTCTAGAGATCGGATCCTCACCAGTTCACTCGGTTCGTCAACTAGGAACTCTCCGGTTTCTTGGTTACATCTCAAGGCCGTTTTGCTTCTCCTCTGAGAGTCATGTTCTTCATCCTCATTTCCTTCCTCTTCAGTACATTCCTTGCTCTCCTCTTCTCTGGACTTCTCTCCTGTCTAATGTGTACATCGAAAACACAGTCGTGCAAAATGTCAAGTACAATATTAAAATTCCTATATCACACTGGTCACCAAAATGAAACTAATACAGACCCTTACCTTTGGTTCTGGGAGGCCAGCCCCTTTATACTCTTCATCTGTCCCCATCTGGTGATAGTAATGCCACTGTTAGCATATCATTTGGACCATCTGGATTAATTTAAGACACATGAGTCATCGTCTAACATTACAATCAACACAGTTACAATTAAAATTAGTAACTGGAGCGGCATTTGTGGTACCATGATGAGCATGGTATAATCAGGGAATGATTCATTGCACAAGTCAACTGGTGCAGCTAAAGTCGGAGATAACGGGACAAATTGGAAACCGACGGCTGAGCAACAACAGAGTGGCTCAATAATTATGTGGACCACTACCTAGGTCAGCAGATGAGCAAACATGACACAGTGACCAAATCACCGCCTCCGCATATCAAAACACTAACGATAGGTTAGGATAGCAACTGCTCGTGAATCGTTGTGTTGTTCAGATGACCACATAGGTAAATCTGGACAGTCTACAACCACGACACGCAACAAACGTGCATATACTGAATAAACCGTAATGCTGTACAACCAAGTCGTAACATAGAAACTCAAATGATCTCGCTAGCTGTCTCTGATTATTACAGAGCTAACCTGGTGTTGATTTATAGGGCTAGATCATTTAGCGTGCTAGCTAGAAGGCTATCAGACAATATTTCAGTACACGCGATGATTCCCGATGCATCATAGTTCTAGACATGTTACTGTCAAAAACAGACCTGCATTTAATCACGGTGCAACACAATGTTGAGCATTAACCAGTTAATTAGGCAACCCTGTGCAACAACGAAATGACTGGCTAACGTTAGCTACATGATGAATTACAAATCGTATTCAATTTTGGCTTGCTAGCTATGCAGGCTATGTTAGCTAACCTGTAGAGAATATGCATGCTTGCCATAACGTTACCTTTATCGTTGGAGTTCAAGCTGGATAACTAACTTGGGAAGAGCTCAATCTGCAAAACTAGCATCAAAATATTCCCATAAACCCTAAAAGGTTTTTAAAAGCATTAAAGATTTCACATTTCTGAACACAATAAAAGGCCCTGCCCATCCATGTCCGCCATTTTACTTCCCCACCGAACTGAAACCGGCAACCAATGATTCATGGGAAGTGTTGTTTTTTGATTTGCACTTCAGTCCTAGGCCTGCGCAAATCAAAGACCCACTGTGCTTCAATGGTCCGTGTATGCTTCGTTCATTTGATATTCAATTGAGAATCAAAAATCAAAAAATACAAAAATGACTTGTTATTTCATTATGTGTTTATGAATATGATACGAAGAAGCAATTAACGCTTTGTTTTTCAGACTTTCGATTTCGTGGTCAGATCAAAAGAAGAACATTTGAAAAAATTACTTAGGGACAAAATTGATTTTGATATTTATATTTTCCGATTGCTGTGACCCCGGAAATTATTTATTGACTTAATTGCCAGCTGCTGCTTCTGTCAGACCAGTCCGAATATAACTTTACCATAGGCTATACACAAGTTAGCCTAAAGACTATGGTTAGCCTAGGCTATTTAAACGTCCCCTCAGCTGACAATCTAGGTTTTTCTAATTTGAATTGTTTGCTCTGCTTGTGAATGAAGTTGTGGTCCACTGTCTTCCGTCCGAGAGGTTGTAGTGTAGGCCTAGTGATGGCACAGAAAACTCCTGCAGCTGTTGTGAGCAACGCGAGCATGCGCAAAGAAACCAGTGGTTGGTTAGTTTACTGTCAATGGGAAAAGCAGACATAGGCCTACCGGTACAAACATAACACCGGCAAACATAACACCGGGGCAATGCTACAGCGGCCTTAAACTGCCACCTCGTGGCGATAAGTTGTAATACAATTCAATGTGCGTGAATTAAGTGGCCACTTCTAGGGAATTCCAATGTGCAAAAGAACCGCACTCACTAGTTCGTAATTGTAGCACCATGCAAAACAAACGCGTTTCGGCGTCAAGCCGTCCTCAGTGTGTCAACCCACTGTAGCCTACTTCCATGCAATAACATTGCCTGATAGCCTAGGCTATACTACAGACTAATCATTAGCTACTTATAATCATGGAGCAACGATTTGGGCGAATGCAATGTTCAAGAAAACAGGCACGAGAAGGGAGATGATTGTCTGACGATTCAACAATGAAACTGAGTTGCGCAAAGTCGCGCAGTTTCTGGTTTGCCAGACAATATTTTCTGTCGCTAAAATTGCCAAAAGTCGCTAAAGCTAGCAACAAATAAGTCACTAAATTGGCAACACTAAGCACTGAAAGACCAGAAAGTGACTTTGAATTGACTTCCAGGTCACAGCAATCGGAAAAAAAGAAATATCAAAATCAGTTAGCCCTGAGTCCGTTCTGTAAATGTTCCACTTTTGATCTGACCACGAAATCAAAAGTCTGAAAAACAAAGCATTCTTTTCTTCTTCGTATCACATTCATAAACAAATAATGAAATAACAAGTCATTTTTTTGATTTTTTGATTTTTGGTTCTTAATTGAATATCAAATGAACGAAGCATACACGGACCTTCAATGATGCACCTTCACCACTGATTTAGAATACAACTGTATTGCTTAGTCCCAGAGGACTCCGCATAGCCTAAACTCTCTCAGATTATTCTGACAGTAGTTGAATCACTACACTGCAATGTTGATAGGCTTGTGGCAGGTGCCATGCAACAAATGTACAAATGCAGGCATAGTCTACCCTATTTAATTTCTATAACGTCAGCCTGAAAAAGTGTCTCAAGGTACTGTAGCCTATTTGTTATCTGATTTGTTCCAACAAATATGCATGTCTTAGGCTAGGCTATGCCAATAAGCGTCCATAAGGCCTAGAACTATGACATCTTCAAAAATGCCTGATAATTCAGGCTCAAAAAATGTCTTTGTTTTAAGGCCTACCATGTCCAGATTTAAAAAGAAAAACTCATATAGATTGCACACTCATTATAGATTATGATATTCTTAAAATTGGTTCCATATTGTCAGTGGTTGCGTATCACACACTAAAAAGTAACAAGTTGGGGGAAAAGCCCTGTCCCATCCACCAAGGTATAGGCCTACCTACACACAGTGTGCACCCAAACACACACAAATGTACATCTTGACTCATCTCCACCCTTGAAGAGGCAGGATGGTGGTCATCGGTGCTGCTGTGCACTTAATGATATTGTTGTCCTGGGTGGAGACACTGTCATGGGTGTACAGAGTGTTGAGTTTAGGGCTGTGGCATTTCTGTGCTGATTGTGAGCACAGAGTATATCTGGCATATTTAGACAATATATGTAGTATTACTCATTATATTTCTAATGTACTATAGGCCCCTAAATTAAAGTTTTTGACTATATGTAATTTACAATGCTTATTTTTCTCCTCTTATTTTCAATGGGACAGGAAGATCTATGCTTATGTCCATATCCACAATTTTTCTTCTTGTTTTTTAGTGCCCATGGATTTCAGTGCTTCAACCCGTTTGGTCTCTTAAATAAGAGAGAAGTGAGTGGTTGTTCACCAAGACACAAGATCAATTATCTTTGCACTATTGTTTGTTCAATGCAAGGAATTTTATATTCGAGGAACGTTAAAAAAAAAAAAAACACACACACAAATATCATGAGAAACCCGCTGATTCTACAGCGATTTGTCAAACGTTTATTATGCATCACAATACTCAGCATGAGATGAAGTTTATCTATTAACATTTTGACTTTCTATTGTTTCCTAGTCATTCACCTACAAAAAGGACCCACAAGCTGCTATCTTTGCCCATATAAAGAGATCCAGATCTCTTTATTTGGGCACAGATGGCAGATGCAGAGGTCTGGCCATGGAGGTATTAGAACTGGAGAGAGGAAGGAAGTTACTGCCCATTCATTTCAATGGCTGATATAGGCTGGTTAATTCAACTAAAATATCCTTAACTGCCTTTCTTTAAAATTGGTGTCTAATGTGCTAACTTTTGTAAAAAAAAATTGTAAACAAACCAATTAGGTGCCACCTTACAGGTGGCCACAAATTATGTCCGTATGAATTGGTTGGTCCTCCCATCACCTTGCCACCCATAACATTGTGTCCACCAATATGCCAGTTTGTGAAAATGTGGCCGGTGGTATCGGATGCCATTTTTAAAGATGGTCATACCTGCTAACTGCCTGAATCTAACTCTCCAAATCCTGCCTCCCTGGGCCACACAGATCTGCAGCTGACAGATTTATCTGGGCTCACACAAGTCGTGACACGTCACAAGGTTAGTTTGACTTTCCTTCAATGTTCCTACATTTTGTGGTTGTGACATTCTAAATGGGTATTTTTTGCAAGAGTCACCGAGCTTAGCCATGACGATCGGAGTATGAATAGTTCTTATATATTGTTACAGTAATTCTCCAGGTCATAGAAGTCGCAGTAGAAGTGACAGCACTGTTCAACAATGCCTCTTTTTGATATAGTGGATCCTCCTCTGCTATTGGCCAGGATCACTCTGGTATTTTCAACAGAAGGAACATTGTCCATCATGATACCTGCAAATAGAAATGCTTTTGAAATACTCAATTTCACTCTTCAATTTTACTCACACTTGCACCACTTTTGAACATATACGCTCAAACATACCTCATAATGAGTACAGAACTGACATAAACTACATTTCACATGTTCTGTCTATTCAGGACAGTATTATTGTCATCATACAAGTGAAGTTACTTCTTGTTTTAAAAAGTCAGCCTTTTTTCATATGATGAACTGAAAAAATCTATTCTGTCTCTTTATCTGTCTCTCTCTCTCTCTCTCTCTCTCTCTCTCCCCCTCTCTCTCTCTCTCTCTCTCTCTCTCACTCTCTTTCTCTTGTTCATTCACTCTCCTTCTCTCCCCCTTCAAGGTTTTGGTTTCCATGTTGTTCCTTACGTATGTCTTCTTCTCTGACCCGTCGTCCCGGCTGGTAGAAGAGTCCCCTCTCGCCGCAGACAAACAGCAGGGCGTCCACCAGGTGCACCCCGCACAGCCGGCGAGTCCGAAGGGAGACGGCGAGTGCGTGAGGGGAGCCGGGCGCCAGAGACACACAGCAGAGCAACAGCAACAGAGCACTGAGACCGGACATTCTTCCTCCAGCCGCTGCATGGCACAGGGGAAAGTTCCATAGATTGTAGGGGGAAAATGAGAGGCATGAATAAGCATCAAAAGATAAAAGTTTAGTTGTGCAGTGATCTCCATTCAGTGAGATAGAGTAGATTTGATTTGAATATATTTTTACAGGAAATGTAGTACCATGAAATGTTCAAAGCGTCATTAACTTGGACTTTACAATTATAACTACAGAGAAAGATTTAGGAGGAAAAGTTGTTGAAAATAGTCAAAGAAGACTGAACAGAGCTGAAAAAGACACAGAGCATATGACAGGCATGAAAGGTTCTTACCTGGATGCTACACGACTGATTTTGAGGTTGTCGTTGGTCCCACTTGTGTGTATCTGGCAATACTGGAGGGGGATAGGCTATATAATGTCTCTCTCAGTCTCTCTCTCTCTCTCTCTCTCTCTCTCTCTCTCTCTCTCTCTCTCTCTCTCTCTCTCTCTCTCTCTCTCTCTCTCTCTCTGTGTCACAAAATGCACTCTCTGTCCAGCAATGTTCTCTATTACTGAGCCACCGGCTACCTGTTTTGCTGTGCAATGTTTAATCACCCTCTTTCCACCTGTATAATTACACCTCCCTCATATTCTTTCCACTGTGATTTGTAATTACCCCTATTACATGGAATCCTCACTTGATTTTGCTTTCATCTGACTCCCCACCCAGACCTGGGCTCTGCCTCTGCTCTGAGTGCCAGCATCCCTCTCAGAACTCTTCTTTAGATGCTGACCAGAGCCCTAGACAGGCAGAAACCACACCATCTTGCTCATCAAATCCATGATGTGGACTTACTATCCTTCTCCTTGGATGTGCAAATAAGGAGATATATAGATTACATATATATGATTAACAATATTTTAATGATAATTGTATGTCTGCACACATTGATGGCATCAAAACAAGAGAGGCAGAAAACCAACTATCACAAATTGTCAAGAAAGTCCTGCAGTCTGCCTGCTGGGAATTTGTTCTAAAACATTGATCTTTCAGCCCGTAAAAGTTCGCAATTTTCTACATGCCTTTGATCAAGATGCACTTTGATGTCAAATCTCAGTCACAATCACCTCCATGCATGCAATATGCATTCAAACACAGACTCACACAACTAGATGCAAAGAGGCATACATACAGAGAGAGAGAGAGAGATAGAGAGAGAGAGAGAGAGAGAGAGGCTTGCCTGCATTTTACCTGTTAATATTCCTATTGTTATAAATCATTTAATGATGTCATTAGTGATTACATCAATCAGCCCCTCCCCCTTCCATTATCTGTCATTAATCTGTCTAAATGAGCACTGCATCAGAAAAAACTTATAGAGGCTCTCATACATGCACCTCAAATCACAAGAAGCAAAGACAGCGAGAGTGCAAGAGAGAGAGAGAGAGATTGGTAGAGGATGTGAGAAAAAGTAATCAGCACTGGCATTTCAGAGGTAGAGGAAATGAGTAAGAAGCTGAAATCAATTTAAGAAAATTGGAAAGAGGACCTGACAAGAGCACTGTTAACCCATTGATTTCTGTATCTGCAGGTCGTGTTCTGAACTGTATCAAGGTCTCAAAAAACAATATTGCAGCATGAGAGGAATAACTAACCCATAGCCACTTGATATAGAGGTGGCACTATCCCACCCATAGCATTCTATTTAAATATTTATAAAATGTACATACTGAAACTACACATATACAAATATTTGCAATATTTGTTAATCCTATACTGTAGACTCCATAGTAAACCACATACAGTATATCTGTTAATACTGCATCAGATATCACATTTGGCCTTCAGATGCGGGTGATTCTCAGGCCTGGCTCATTCAGGGCTAACCTGAAGAGATGCATCAAAAAGTACAACCACAAGCTAAGGATTGAGGATCACTTCAAGAACAACTCTGACCCCCAGGGCATGTGGCAAGGCATCCAGGCCATCACAGACTACAAACCTAACACCACCCCCCTACCACAGATGCCTCCTATAGCCTGATGAACCTCTTCTGTTGCTGCTTTGACAGGGACAACATAGAGGTGGCCATCAAGTGGTCTCCGCAGAGCATCAGCCCCTCACACTCTCCCCCACTGACGTGCGTGTGCTACTGAGCAAGACTATTGCAAGTAAGGCTGCTGGTCCTGATGCCATCTCCGAACACGTCCTCAGGGTCTGTGCTGTGCAGCTGATTGAGGTTTGGACTGACATATTCAACACGTCACTATCCCAAGCAGTTGTCCCCGCGTGCTTTAAAAACCACCTCCATCGTGCCAGTGCCAAAACACTCCACTGAAACGAGTCTTGATGACTTCCGTCCAGTTGCACTCACCCCATGATCATGAAGTGATTTGAGAAGCTGTTCCTGGCTCACCTCAAGACCTGCCTACCACCCTTATTGGACCCCTTCTAATTCACCTACAGCCAGAACGGAGTACGGAGTATGCCATTTCAACGACACTTCATACCTCCCGGTCCCACCTCAACATTAGCAAGAAAGACCTATGTGAGAAATGCTGTTCATTGAGTTCAGTTCAGCATTCAACACCAGCATCATCTCCAACCTAATCACCAAACTCAGTACACTGGGTATCAATATCTCCTTCTGTAACTGGATATGGACTTAATGGACTAACAGACTGCAGACTGTTAGGTCAGATAAACACAGGGCTGAATGCTGAGCCCCCTCCGTTACTTCACCTGTAATGACTGCACACCTGTACATGGCTCAAACACCTTTGTCAAGTTTGCAGACGACACAACGGTGATTGGTCTAATCAGCAACAACGGTGAGACGGCCTATAGAGGAAGGAGGTCCAGCACATCAGCACCTAACAATGTGGTGCACCGACAACAATCTGGCTCTCAGCTGGCACACACACCCCCATCTTCATCAACGGGACTGAGGTAGAACGTGCCACCAGCTTCAAGTTTCTAGGTGTCCACATCTCTGAGGACCTCTCTTGGACCCTCAGCACCTCTACCCTGATCAAGAAGGCTCACCAGCGTTTCTTCTTCCTGGGGAGACTAAAGAAGGTCCACCTGTCTCCTCAGATCCTGGTGAACTTCTTCCGCTGCAGCATCGAGAGCATCCTCACCAACTGTGTCACATTATGGTATGGGACCAACTGTGTCACATTATGATATGGCAGCTGCTCTACCTCTGACCGGAGAGTACTGCAAAGAGTGGAGAAAACGGCCCAATGCATCACCGGCCCCTCACTCCCCTATACATCAAGGCCATTCAGGGCAAGTGATACGCACGGCATCATCAAAGACTGTTCTCACCCCAACCACAGACTCTTCACCCCACTCCCCTTCAGGAAGCACAACAGGTCTCTCTGCATCCGCACCTCCCTGTAAACCATGCCACTTGCCCTTTTTTGTACCAATGACAACAAAGTTAGTCTAGAAGGTATCTAATCATACCTAAAAGGGACCTATAACTATAACCAGTGAATTATGCTTTGCTTGGCTAACGGTGTCAGACTGGGTTATTGTACGCGCACGGTTGGCATGTTCCTTTAGGTTTTTAAGCTTGTTGGCTAATGACAAGAAAAAGACATCTGCCTCTCTCAGGTAGCCCTTTATTCTATCATGTGTAATAGTCCAGCCGCTAGCGCATATTCAAGTTGTAGAATTACTAATAGTTGAATTGAACTAAGATGACTGGACTGGACTCCCTAGGCATGTGGTGAACACGGACAGGTCTTCCCCTCTCTCCTGCTGCAGTGGCCGGGTATCCCTCTGTCTGGTTGTATGGCGCCTGGCTCTGGGGAGAGTGAGAGGGTGTCAACACAGACTACGTGTTCACACCCCTTTGCCCTTTATGTTGAAGAAGCAGGGACAGGGAGAGAAAGGTAATAGGTGCGAGAGTGTAGAGAGAAGGAGTGGGGGTTGGGGAGTAGGGGTACATAGAATATTACTGTGTTCACTTGGGAAGAAAGGCCACTCTATTGATATGATCAAGATACGACTGTACCATCTTAAAAAGTGCGCAAAAGTCGAGGCCTAGTGACGGACTGAAAGACTTTATAGATATATATTGGTGGTGATGACGTTTACAGTGTGACCTCAATGATCAAAGGTTTCAGAGAGAAGGTGCCATTTCTCTCCCCCCTCTCTCTCTCTCTCTCTCTCTCTCCCTCCTCTGTTCATCATTTCTCATGCACATGACTGGGTGTTGCTACAATAATACAGAAAATCAGTTGAAAAGTTATCCGGAGGAAGAATTCAACATGTTGTCTGAATTGGCATTGGTTTAGATGGGTTCCATAGCTTTGCAGTGCTGTTCAGAATTCAGAACAGTGATGAGAATAGCAACAGCTGGTTCCAGCCCAAAAGAACAACACCAAAGGGTGCTTTGGCGCCTCTCTGTGGCAAAACAAGGAGCTGCAGCTAGGAGGTGCTGAAGTCAGAGGAGGACAGAAAGACCGACAGACCAATAGAAATGAAGAGAATATGGAGGGGGTGGGGGGGGGGGGGGGGGGGGGTGGGGGGTGTCATGAATGACAAGAGAAAAGGATTGTAAACAGAATAGAAAATGCACATGTCTGACCCAGCATTATACAGAGAAGAACACAGAGGAATACATAACATTCAGAGATGGGAAATAGAGCAAAAGACTAGCTGTTCGACAAATATGAATATGTGAATGGTGTCCAGTGCCATGTTGTCATTGTAAATTATCTAATACCTTTATAACACTTTAAGTAGTTGCCTGTATTCACAATATCCTGTCCCACACCCAAAACACTAGGCTATAGCTTATCTTTCAATGGATTCTGGGCTGCAGTCGGTAAGGCAACCCCCTGCCAACCCCCCACACTAGGAGAGGAGAGCAGAGACAAAGAGGGACAGCCATCACCAGAGACGTACAAATACTCTACTACGCAGTCCGCTTCATCACCATGGCAACATCACCATGGCAACAAGACACGTTGTTCAGCAAATTCCTCAGATTGGAGGATTTCTACTTCTGCAATACTAGGGATTTTGGTCTAATGCTGCAGCAGGCCTTTCTGGCATTTTGTCAAATGAAAGAAATATATCTGCTTACAAATAAAATGTATCTATGTGTTTTTGTGATTTCTTAATGGGAGACCTGATACCTGTAATCCTTATTTGTTGACATAGAGGACATAACTCCATGCCAGTGGAGTCATCTCAATGCCATCTTTAAACAAAGGAAATGTGTTTTACGCCTTCAGATGATTTTCTCTTTCTCTGAATATTTCTCCATCCACATTCACTTTCCCACTTTGCTATGAAGAGGAGGTTTTGTGATACTGCTGTTATGTTATTGTATATTATCTACACATTTCAAATAATAATAAAAAAATAGTCTCATGCAATGTGTCACTTTCCCCTGTCATTTCCATCATTTGAATGTTTTTATTGGCTTCTTTCAAAGACGTAGAGACCCATTTACAGAATACGGACAGGGAGATGGAGGCTCCATAGAGCAACTGTACAATATTTACACACAGAGATCAAACCGAGAGCTAAAGCTCCAAATAATAATCCTTAATATTAGCATCATAACAACCAACAGATAAAAAACATAAACACTGAACACAGACGTTTTGTACACTTTGAAAAAAACAAAACAAAACAAATAGAAGAACTGTTACAGCTTCCCCCAGAACCACTGCGGTTTCTCTCAGAAAACAAACAAGTAACACTTTTTTTTGCCTCTCTCATAGTCTTTTAAAGAACAGAAAGAACACATTATTTAGCTTAAATACATTTCTCCTTCCTCGTTTCTTCAGAATGGAGACATAAAAAATGACATCAGACACTCTGTTTAAGCCACGCCCCCTTCTGCATGCCCTGCCCCAAGAATTGTAGTTTTTAATCACTGAGCCTTGGGCACAGAAGGAACAGGGAATTATGGGTGAGCCATTTCATGAGAACCCCATTAAAATATCATCATTATTTAAAATAATAACAGTAAATTGCCCCGACTTGAGGGAATACTTGATAAAAATGTCCAAGTATAAATAATACAAATAATAATTGTTGATAATACATATTTATATATTTAAGAGGATATGTTTTGCGCAGAACACAGCTGTCAGATTCCGGCTCTCCCGAAGCACAGAACGCCTCCGTGGTTTTCCTCTGGTTTTCTGCAGGTGTTCCTCACATTCACTATTTTTGTTTTTCTAATTCCTCTCCTTTTCTGTCTCTCCGTACCGCCTCATCCACTGGTGAAAATGTCAGCAGTATTTGTAAAAACAAAACAAAACAAAAATACTTCACAAAAAAAATCTTTTCACGTCAAACTCTAATCTCTTCAGGAAATCCGACAGCTTGGACCCCACCGGAGAGGAATGGGCTAATCCAGACCTCCCCCGAGGCTGTGTAATGGTTCAGTCTTTCTCAAAGCTCTACCCCTTTAGGCTTTGGTGCTGAGGGTCAATAGGTCCAGAAAGGAGTTGAAGAGCGTCTCCAGCCAGCCCTGATTGGCCATGCACTGCTGAACCACTTCCTCTTGCCCGGGATCCTCCGCTGCCTGCTCTATGCTGTCCGTCTGAGGGAGGGCCGGAGTGGGACAGGGGATGGGGACAGAATAGAGGTCAAAGGTTAATGAACAATGGCAGGAGAAAGGGATGGAGGAAAAGCATGACGAAAAGAAAGCTTCAAGTAAACTCCTCAAAAAATGAGTGAATATAAGGACAAGGACAGATAGACATTCCTTGCCATACATCAGCGCACAGCACCTGGGCTGAGCTCTGACTGTCTAGCCCAGGCGTGTGTGGGCTTCTCACCTCTGTCCGTCCTCTACATCTCCCTCACACACACACACACACACACAGACACACACATACATACACACACACACACACATCTGGGCTGAGCTCTGGCTGTCTAGCCCAGGCGTGTGTGGGCTTCTTACCTCTTTCTTGCAGTGCAGGAAGGTGTGATATTTGTAATGATGGAGGGAATGGTAGAGGCTGTACGTCCTGCAGGCCTCCGTGGACAGCTTCAGGTCCTGGAGGAGAGGAAGCAGGTAGGGGGTTAAACTGGGAAAACATGAGCTAGGGATTCATGAGCCAGTCCTTCATTACATTATCACTCTTGAAGTATATTTTTTGTAGTTAAGGCAGTAAAAGTCGGCAGGAAGCGAGTGGGAGAAAGAGATGAGGTGGGTTCAGGAAATGACCTCAGGTTGGATTCCAACCTGGGTTCCCACGGGCACTTGGACCCGAACTTGCTTTACGCGCTGCAGCCACTCACACCACAGTGCCCCCTCTCATTACATTATCTGGAAACGGCATTGTATTATGCAAGGGTTATCTTGCCGTCTTCCTAGTTCTGCGGGGAAATGGTGGACACTTTTGAATTTTAGTGGAAAATTACCCACGAGGCAGTGCGGCTCTAATGAAGGGAACTCCCCAAGAACTCCCACAATCCGGGCTGATTCCAATTCCATGTTGGAGCTTGATGCAAAGTGCAATGCTGCCTGAGGTTGCCTCCATTAATAATTCATTTGCGTTATTGCCTGATGTGGCTTTCCTTTAATTACAGATCAATGTCCCTACACAGTGTCAATGAAAATCAGGGAGATGTTCCAAAACAGGGTGTTTGGTATTTAGAATTTAGAAAGATCTGAGCTGCCTGTTTCATATACCTGCTGAGCTGCCAATTTCATATAACAGAAAATTACATGACAGAATGACATGTAGGATATAGTCATGCTCCGTCTTTACAAGTCCAATGCTAAATGTTGTTTAAGTCGGTATACCCTCAACACACTTCTATGCCCTACAGAAGGCATAAGTCACTACCTCCGAATTAGGACGTGCCAGTAAGATAAAAGCATTTTAATTCAAGGAGTGCCTTGTGAATGGTGATTCCCTCAAAGGGAAATTCTGCCTAATTAATATGAACCCTCAGAAAAATAAATAAATACATAAACAAAAATAATGTCCCGAACACCACTGACATTACAATGGGAACTGCAATTGCCTCACAGAGAGGGGAGAGGCACATTTTGGAACTAATTCAGCTCTGAGTGAGCCCGTGACCTTGGGATGTCTGGCACCAAATTTGAGATAGTGGGACTCTGAGACTATCTGTCACTCTGACAGGCAGTGAGTGGACTTGCCTGTTGCTTGGGAAAGCTCCTCTTGACACGGTTGAGGGTTTTACGGTTGTAGCCCTCACCGGCCAAGTGCACACGCACAGCTCCCGAGTCCAGCGGATCAGCGGTCATCTGGGGGAACATGTGTAGAGCCTCCTGCTCCACACAAACACAGAGAGAGATACAGAGAGTGAGAGTGAGAGAGAGAGAGACAGAGAGAGATGAGTCACATAAACATAGACACACCCATTCACAAACACAGATATGCTCATACACAACACACGCACACACGCACGCACGCACGCACGCACGCACACACACACACACTGTGACAAAAAACACATGAAGAAACTCTCGCTGTGGCCCAAACTGGCACACAAGATGAAACTGCTCTCTTCTTGAAACAGGCATATAGTACAATTCTGCTGATTTCCCACAGTTGCTTAAATCAGCTAATTCACAAAACCTGGGAGCTTCATCCCACACTATTGGCCCCCGAAACCACTTCAGCGTGGTACAGCGTCAGTGCATACTCACTGCTGTATGTATGATTCATACACTTTTATTACTAACATGGTGGCACCATCTTGGTTATGGTTATGGTTATGGTTATGGTTATTTAGCAGACGTCTTTGTCCAAAGCGAATCTTACTGGAGTCTGATTTTAATATGGCTTGGGTCTAAAGAATGCTGTCTTGTAAGCCCGGTCAACTATAGAGACAGACAATTCCGAGAGACAGACAGACACTTGTCAGCAGAGAGAGAAGGTAGTAGGAGACAGCTTGTGTACCTGGTGTTGGGAGCTCATGTTGACTCTCCTCAGCAGTCTCCTCTTCTGCTCGTTGACGATGCCGTCAATCTTGCGCATGGGCGGGAGATACAGCTCATCTAAGGGAGTGGAAGGTGACGGAGGTCAGGCTTTTCATCTCTTTTACTTCTCCTTTTCTCATTATCTCCCCATCAGGACTCTCATTCCAGGCCCATCATCCCTCTCTCCTTCCCTATTCATCCCTCTCTTCTCGCCCAGCTCTCTCCACATCATTACCACGGCACTGGATCATCACGTCTCATTCTGTAACTCACATTATAAGTCTATCACTTCCAATGTGCTGTGGTTTCCCCCCCAGCTCCATGTTTCTTTCCCAGTCTCTCTCTCTCTTTCTCTTTCTCTTTCTCTCTCTCTCTCTCTCTCGCTCTCTCTCTCTCTCTCTCTCTCTCTCTCATTACCATTGGTGTCCTCCAGAGCTTGGATCATATCAGGGTCCAGCGCTGTGCTGACCAGCATCTCCACGTAGCTGCGGAATATCTCCCGCATGGCACGGTTGTTCATCCCGCGGACCACTACAGCTGTTAACACACACACACACACACACAGACACACACGTTACAAAACCATATTCACATATTGCACAGTTCCTAGATATTCTTCACACTAAGATTAATATCCTTTCGTAATGTAGGTCACCAACCCCCAAACGCACCTACTGTCTCCTCTGTCTTCCTCAAACACACACACACACACACACACACACACACACACACACACACACACACACACACACACACACACACACACACACACACACACACACACACACACACACACACACACACACACACACACACACACACACACACACACACACACACACACACACACACACACACACACACACACACACACACACACACACACACACACACACACACACACACACACACACACACACACACACACGGCATCTCTCCTCTCTCTGTCTCGGAAACAAATATACACACCAACACCTACACACACAGACACTGTCCCCTGTCTCTTAAAACGCAGCCATGCACTCTCTCTCACACACACAGAGACCATACAAAGACACTTTTTTTCAAAGGCATATTACACATACACATAGAAACACAAACCCACTTTGCGCACACATGCGCGCACGCACACACACACACACACACACACACACACACACACACACACACACACACACACACACACACACACACACACACACACACACACACACACACACACACACACACACACACACACACACACACACACACACACACACACACACACACACACACACACACACACACACACACACACACACACACACACACACAGCAGCGCTCCCTCCCTCCCACTGACCTTCATCTTCACTGTGAGGCTCGGGGGAGGAGTCGGAGTCGGAGGATGACGCCACCTCCTTCAGCCACTTCTTCCTCTTCTTGGGCGGAGGCTCTGCCTTCACCTTCACTGGCCGCACCCTTGGGGGCCGCTCCACCTTCTTCTCTCCTCCTCCTCCTCCTCCTCCTCTCTTCTCCTCCCTGCCTCGCCCTCTTTCCACCACCACTCCCCTCTTCTCCACCTTATCCTGTGGTGTTGTCTGAGGCTTCTTCTCTTTCTCCTTCACCTTCTCCCTCTCTTGCTGTTTCTCCTTTTCCCTCTCTCTCTCTTTTTCCCTCCTCTCTCGCTCCCTCTCCTTCTCTTTTTCTTTTTCCTTTAGCTCCCTCTCTCGTTGTTCCCTGTCTCTCTCTTTCTCTTTCTCTTTATCTCTCCTCTCTCTTTCCCTCTGCTCCCTCTCCTTTTCTTTCTCCTTCTCTCTCTCCCTTTCTCTTTCTCTCCTCTCCCTCTGTTCCCGCTCCCTCTCCTTCTCTTTCTCTCTCCGTTCTTTCTCGCGCTGTTCTCTTTCTTTTTGCTCCTTTTCTCTTCTCTCCTTTTCTTTTTGTTCTCTCTCCCTTTTCTCCCTTTCTTTTTGTTCCCTTTCTTTCTTCTCCTTCAGCTCCTTTTGCTCTCTCTCCCGTTCTTTCTGTTTCTCCTTCTCCCTCTCTCTCTCCTGCTGTTTCTCTTTCTCCCTCTCTCTTTCCCTCCCCTTATCTTGATGTTTATCCTTTTCCCTCTCTCTCTCCCTCTCCAGCTGTTTCTCTTTTTCTTTCTCTCTCTCCTTCTCTTGTTGCTTCTCCTTCTCTCTCTCCCTCTCCTGTTGTTTCTCCTTCTCCCTCTCCCTCACTTGCTGCTTCTCTTTCTCCTTCTCTCTCTCCCTCTGTTCTCTCTGCTCCCTCTCTCGCTGCCTCTCCTTCTCTCTCTCATCCCTCTCCACTCTAGGAGGAGTTTGGCTGCGGGTAACAGGTGGCACCTTTGGAAGTGACTGGCGTCTGGGAAGGAAATGACAGAGGAGGAAAAGTTGTAATTATCACCTCATTAATTTGACTAATAGCGTTATCATCCTAGCACTTTCCACTGCGCCATGATTAGAAAAGCTGCAGTGCTGTTTCAGCCCATATCTGCAGGTTGACAATAACGTCACATGGAAATGACACATCCATTAAAGCGTAAGTTTGGCGGAAAATGAAAATAAAGCTATTTTCTGAATGAAAATACATCAACTAAGCCGTGGAGGAAGTAATTTTCGCTCATCACGCAGTACAGAGCTAGCACTGGCAGGACCTACAGCCCAAAATCGCAAACAGTGGGTCAGCATTGGGCTTTCAGCCATGCGCTTTCAAAATCGCATTTTTAAACCACTAACATTGCTCAAAACAGCGGCAAACCTCGTCAGCAGCTTGCTCTAGGTGTCTACACATAAAACGAAGCACCAATCAGTCTGTAAACTTTGGAATAGTCTGTATACACGTGGAATCAATTCGAGACCGCAACACCGTCTGAATCACAGAAATGTCTCGCGAGATCTCACACGAGAGCTCGTGGACTTTCCTTCGTGAGGAACTGGAAGGGGTTAGTGTTCATAACAGTCTTCTTTTATAAACGTCGGGTTCGTGAGCCAAGTTGTTGGTGGTTCGTTTTATGTGTAGACACCTAGAGCAAGCTTCTGACGAGGTTTGGCGCTGTTTTGAGCAATGTTAGTGGTTTAAAAATGCGATTTTGACTACCCGTAGGAATAGCTCCCGTGCTTCCGTGTGAGATCTCGCGAGACATTTCTGTGATTCAGACGGTGTTGCGGTCTCGAATTGATTCCACGTGTATACAGACTATTCCAAAGTGTACAGACTGATTGGTGCTTCGTTTTATGTGTAGACACCTAGAGCAAGCTGCTGACGAGGTTTGCCGCTGTTTTGAGCAATGTTAGTGGTTTAAAAATGCGATTTTGAAAGCGCATGGCTGAAAGCCCAATGCTGACCCACTGTTTGCGATTTTGGGCTGTAGGTCCTGCCAGTGCTAGCTCTGTACTGCGTGATGAGCGAAAATTACTTCCTCCACGGCTTAGTTGATGTATTTTCATTCAGAAAATAGCTTTATTTTCATTTTCCGCCAAACTTACGCTTTAAGCCAGGGTTTGAGCGAACCACTGGAGCATGCCATCCACATCCAGTATGTGTTTGAGCGCAGTGACCTACCGTAGTGTGAGTCCAGGCCGGTGCCAGGGTTTCCGTGAACACACGCGCACATAATCCTTTTTATTGACATTTTCGAGAAACTTCACATATAGGCGCTGGTAGCGAATCTTGGCATCACCGAAATATCCAAGGTACTGTGTGCAGAAGGAGAAAGAAAAAGATCATAATCCTAAAATTCATTCTTTCGATCGTGCACTCATTAATTAATCTATTTGGTTCTAGAGGGATGGCCTGCGGGACTCACATTACTGGTGGCACAGAATTGGCGCTGCCCGTCTTTGATCTCGGGGGCGAACTTCTGTAGCAGGGCCTTCTGCACCCTCCAGATGGGGGGAGGCTCTCGGCCTGTCTGCAGGGCCAGCTGTGGGTAAGGGCGTAAACACTCAGCTCAGGTCATGTAAAGGTGACAGACATTATCCAAAGGGACTTAGACTGGCAACAGTGGATTCTGGAATCAAACGCAGGCTACCTAATAGCCAGTTGGTGATGTTACTGCTCATGACGCTACATCATGACACCAAGGGTGTCAAACACCTACAATCTACAGGATATTGCTGAACATCTACATGACTGAACTCAATTCCAAATCTTGTACAAATCATTTGGGATACAGTACCTTCAGAGTCCGAATGTCCTCCGAACGCACCACGAACTCGTCTCGCTCCCTGAAGATGCCCTCCCCTCCACTCTCGCTGTCGTCTTCCTCACTCTCGCCCACGATGGCCACATCGGCCTGCTTCTTGGCCAGGTGCAGCGAGGTGATCTTGCGCATGGACACGTCCTCAGGGGTCGGCGGCGTCATAGGCTCCGGACTAAGCTCCTCCTCATTAACAGCGGTCGGCGAGGAGGGAGGGGAGGGTGAGGAAGGGGAGGGGGAGGAGGCTGGGGCGAGGGGAGAATGACAGGGAAGGACGGGAGGTGAGGGACTGTGAGGTGGGGCCTGCTGCTCCTCCTCTTCCTCCTCCTCCTCCTCCTCCTCAGGATGCTGAGGCTGGGGAACCTCCTCCTCTTCCTCCTCCTCCTCTTCTTCTAATGGAAGAGGAGACGGGAGGGACAGTGGAGGAGGAGGAAGTGGGGAGGGAGAGGAGGATGTGGGGGGCGAGGGGGAGAGAGAGGGGGGTGAGGGCTGGGAGGCAGCGGGAGCGGGCGGTGGTGCAGATGGAGAATCTGTGAGGGAGTGGGAGGGAAATCACATTAGTGAGGTGATATTTCAATTGACACTATCTTTCACACAGTACAATGTAGCTGCTCTGAGGAATTATAACAAAATGCAAATTTCCAAAGACAACATACTACACCGTAGCTACCGCTTATAGTGGAACCCAGCTTCCACCTACCTTCAACACTAGGACGCCCCAGCATCTCATACTCCGGCTCATCCATCTCCTCATCCTCTGCCTCTCTTTGCTCAACTCTCTCCTCTTCTCTGGTCTTCTCCTGTTCTTGCTCCTCCACCTGCTCTTCCTCTTGCTCTTGATCCTGCTCCTGCTCTTGCTCCTGCTCCTGCTCCTGCTCCTCCTCCTCCTCCTCCTCCATCTCCATCTCCTCCTCCTCCTCCTCCTCCTCTTCCAGTCTCGGCTCCACCATCTCTGTTTGCTGTTGCTCCTCAGTCTGCTCTGGGGTGGGAGGTTGAGGTTGTGGGCTCTGCCCATTGGCTACCAGTGCTGGTGGTGTCTCTTCTTCCTTGTCCTCCTCATCTTCCATTGGTTGAACAGGTGTTTGAGTGACAGGCTCAGGCTCGACCTGAATAGGGGGTGGCGTGTTAATGGGCGAAGGGGTCTGCTCCACATGTGGAGTTGGTGGGGAGGGCGTACGAGGCGGTGGTGCTGCCACCAGGCTGTGCGGCGTGTCGTAGAGCGCGGAGATGGCAGAGGAGATGCTCTTCTGCAGGTCCTGATTCTTGCTGACCGAGTCCTCCTCGTCAGAGGAGAAGGACGGCAACGTCTCCAGGTTCCTCTTCAGTTCCTCGTCCAGTCGCTTGCAAGGGCTCGGGCAGCTGCTCAGACCCAGGGACCCCTCCCCTTCGCCCTCCCCAAACGAGGGAGCCGGGGGAGGCGGGGGAGGAGGTGGTGGGGAAGGAGACAGAGGCCGGATGCCCCCTTTCACAGACACAGGATCCACAGGGTCGACGCCAGGAGTAGGCTGCTTCTTGCCAGTCTTTAAGAAGTCCAGGAAGGACGCCATGAAGCCAGACTTCAGCTCTTGGCTTTTGTCCTCCGTCTGATGAGGAACCATGACAAATACAAACAAATGGAGAAATTAAAAAAAAGGAGAAATCAGTGAATCGAAGGACAGCAATTTCAACAGAGGGACACATAGACAATAGAACTACAGAACAGCATGAAAGAAGGATTTACCTTCACTGACAGAAAACCATGCTTGATTCAATATACACAGAGAATGTGTCTGTAAAATATAATTCTAAGGTGACCATTCTACTCTAATTTTTATTTTGCAGTACTTAATTCTCCGCACTACATTAACTCATTTATGTACATCTGTAAAGGTAGTTCACCTTACCGAACAGCAGAGGCGCTTGAGGGTGGTTGCTATGATTGTGTAACCTTGGCAACTGCTACCCTAGCAACAGCCAGCTCTTTCTCTCCCTTTTTATTGCATTTTTAAGGACAGAGCCATTACAGTGGTTTGTCAATCATCTGAGTGCAGGTCTGCACAATGCCCTCTAGCGGGAGCACCCTTTCACAAAGGGGCATGTACTAACACAAGCCCACATACATGAACAAATTCACAAATGAGAATGGATCATTTGCGCATTTGGGGGTTATATCTGATGCTACTTTGTTGATCCACTTAAAATAATTAATAATGATTTATCATGAGACATTTTTCCACACCCCTCTGCTGGCCTGCCTCACTCCCCCTTTAAGGAGGGATGTGAGAGCCTAAATTAATAATGATGCATGGAGATGTGTGTGTGTGTGTGTGTGTGTGTGTGTGTGTGTGTGTGTGTGTGTGTGTGTGTGTGTGTGTTCTCACCGAGCTAGAGAGTTTCTGCATAGCTGCCCATGCCTCTGGGGTCATCTGCTCATCCATGTCTCTCTCCCAGGCCATCTATGAGAGAGGAGAACCAAGAACCACAAATCATCATTGTTCTTCTGGGCATTTCTCATATGCTCTCTACAGGCTACCTGTTGCTGTGGTAACAAGTCACCATTTTACCTCAGTTTAGCACCAATGTGGAGCTCTTGTGTTCTACAGTCTCTGTTTGTTTTTCATAAGCCTCTGTGCTATAGGTTCCTATTGTTCGTTTGAAAAAATCCTCTACTGCCTACAGATCTATAATATGTATCCAAAGGTCAAACATTCTGATGGACAAAATAACCTAGAAAACCTGGAAATAAAGCTAGAAATATCACTGGTCTTACAAGGAAATCACAATTAATTACCTTTTCCTCCCCCTCATGTTCAAAATACATCATGCTGTCATTCAGACAATATCTAATTGATGCTACTTAATTATTCAGAATCTTCAGGCAAGTAACCTTCACAGCAGGTCTTCCATGCTGTATCTGGAACACACTGGTGCATACAAAAGAGCCTTCTAATCGTTATGGCTATAGTTAAAAAGCTGTTGATCCACAGGTCCTTACATTTGCATGGGATCAGTGTAGCTAGCAGTTTGTAGACTAAACACTGCATAGTAGTCTTCTGATCTGATCAGATCAGATGATCAGGGAACCCTCTAAAACATTGAATACATCCTACACGATACAGTTATGTGCCTTACTTATCAATTACAGAAATCGCAACAACAAGTGCGCTAGCCATGTTTTCTGACCCTGTAAGTATTCATATTCCCAACGCTTTAGCACTTGGCTTCTAGTTTTCACCTTATTGTTCATCTCCTTTAGGGCTCTACAACTCCTCACCTCTGGGACTTTGTGCTTCATCTTTTCCTGGCCTCTGTTTATGTCCAGCCCACCTCCAGGACTCAGTCCGAGGGAGGGGGCAGAGCCCAGCGATCCGTCCGACAGAACCTGGTCAGAGCTGGACATAGAGTCCGTCCTCAGTAAAGCATCTGAAGAGGGCATAGAGGGGATTGGCAGCTTGATCTGTAAAAGTCAAAGGAGATGAGAGAAATGAGAGGGGGAGAGAGAAATGGGCAAAGGTAAATGGGCAGTGAATCACAGGGACATTGAATGATAAACATAGTTCAGATAAAGCAGTCAATTTAAAACTCATCAGTGTCTGAGTTTCATTCCGTGACTCACCTTGATGGGCCTGATGGGCTCCTGGAGTTGTTGTTGCTGTTGGGGCTGTTGCTGGGCCTGGTGCTGCTGTTGTACATGGTGCTGCTGCTGGGGGTGTAAGTGCTGCTGAGGGTGTGGCTGCTGATGCAAGTGCTGCTGTTGGGGATGGTGGTGCTGTGGCTGTTGCGGGTGGTGCTGCATCTGTACCATGTGCTGTTGCTGTGGGTGCTGGAGATGTTGGGGTTGGTGGTGAGGGTGGTGATGCTGCTGCTGCTGCTGCTGCTGTTGTTGTTGCAGATGGAGGTTCTGCCCTTTGTTCAAGTCTCTTTGCATCTGCAGCATCGGATCCTCCCTCTTGCCCCGACCCCTACCTCGTCCACGCCCCCTTCCTCTGGTCTCACCCCCTGCTGCAGGTCCCATTATGCCTTTGAAGTATGGAGGCTCTGGGAGAGGACGGATACGAGGCCGCCCCCTTGGCCGTGGTGGACCCTCACGTTTGGGTTTAGTTGGCTTTCTCCCTCGCTTCTTAGGGCCTTCCCGTGGCAAGAGCTGAGGAGGTGGCCCTATAGAGGAGTATCCAGATGACTGGCAAAAGTCCAGGTCACCCATCAGTGGACTCAGAGGGTCCATGCTGGAGCCAGCACCGGACTTTCGGCAGCTAGACACCAAGTCAGGAAGTAGATCTGGAAGGCGACGGCTGTTCAGACGGATGTCAGCAGGTACATTGGCTTTGTCCTCATCATCCTCAAACTCATACTCCTGGGCGTAGTTCTTCTTGGCCTGGGGCTGAGAGTTGGGGTCTCTGCGCTGCTTCAGGAGATGGAAGGAGCTGGTTTTGAGTAGCTTCTTGGGCCGAGAGGAGCAGAAGATTGGAGATGTCAGTCCCCCAGTTCCAGAGCCTCCTCCAACTCCAGAGCCAGCCATCATCTTGTTTCCAGAACCATCTCCTGGACCAGTCCCTCCCAAACCCATCCCAGAGGTCTGGGACTGAATCAGACCCAGTTGCTCAGTGTTGACAGTGGATGGAAGCTCATCGGTCTTCAAAGAATCCAGGTCTAGATGCATGGTGCTATTTCCAGATTCTGAGAGGCTATGACAGTATTGCTCATACCCTTGGTCTCCATGGTGACTCATCATATCATAACCGCTGCCATCTACACCTGCTTTGACAGGATCCATACCATCCTGTCCTGTGCCACGTCCTTCTGACATTCCATCATGTCCCCCTGGCACGTTTGTTCCACCTCCTGGTCCTGCACAGCTAGACTTATAATCTTCTGAACAAAACATATCCTCCATACCCGGGAAAAATGACCTGTCCTCATCTTGGAGCAAAGAATCTGGGAAGCTTATGGACGTCAAAGGCATGAACCTTGGTTGTTGCTGCTGGTTCTGACTCTGAGAAGTTTTAGCCACTGGGCTTGTGGTGTTAAACTGGTGCTCCTTGAGCTGGTCCAGTTGGCTTTGGGAGAGCTGAGGCTCAGGATCCCTAGACTGGGCTTGAGTCTGTGGCTGGGGGGCTCTTGAGGGTGGCTGCATATGGTGGGGGTGTTGGTGGGCTGAGTGGTGGGGGTGTGTCTGTTGAGACAGGTGGCTATGTTGATGGGGGTGATGGGGGCCCATGTGGTGCATGTGGGAAGGAGCTGATAAGCCCAAGTTCGGTTCAGAGAGGAAATCGTGCAGGTCCGATGCTGTTGGCTGGGGGTGATGGGACTGGTGATGTGGAGGCATCCTGTGCTGTTGCTGTCTGTGATGATCACCACTCCCCCCATCTCCTCCTCCCATGCTTCCATGACCACCTCTGTCGGTGCCAGCCCCCTCTCGGCTGCTGGTCCTGGAGAGGGAACGCTCCAGCATATCCAGAGATGAAACCGAGTTCTGACTTGCTTGGCTCTGGTCTCGTTGACTTCCACGGCCATAGTGGGACTCTAATGCCTGGGACTGAAGTTGGAGCTGCAGCTGAGAGGTCTGAGACTGAGTGTCCACTCCCCCAACACTTCCAGCTCCTGAACCTCCATTTGGTCCCATCATGGCCTGTTGGCTCATCGAGTGCTGCTGTTGCTGCTGGGAGGTCTGCTGGGCCTCCATCTTGTTCCGAGTAGTGTGAGAGAGGACGGACTGTAGAAGATGGGCCGGCTGAGACTGCTGAGATTGGTCAGGGGGAGAGTCCATCAGGGAGAGACTGGACTGGGATTGGTGCTGCAGGTCAGGGGTTTTCCGCAGGTAGGGTATTTCCGTTGGGTCAGGGGGCTTCTTCAGCTCCATGTGGGTCTGTGAGAGCGAGTGTGGGTGGGAGTGCTGGGCATGCTGAGGGTGCTGCGAGTGGTGGGCGTGCTGGCTGTGCTGGTGCGGAAGGTGGGAGTAAGGGTCACCCCGACTGTAGTGGACCACAGAGCCCAGGGAGTCGTGTGGATGAGGATGAGGCACGAGGGGATGAGGGTGTGGGAGGGAGTCAGCATTTCCCCGGCCCCCGCCAGCCCCTGCTCCTTGCAGAACTCTGTCACTCTTGACCTGTTGGTGGTGATGGTGCTGCTGCTGTTGATGCTGTTGTTGTTGATGCTGCTGCTGTTGATGCTGCTGCTGTTTCTTCAGTGTCATTTCCAGCTGACTCTCCAGACCTCCTGCTACACCGGACCCTGAGGACCCAGGAGCTGTGCTGTTAGTTGCACTGTTGGTGCGGATCACACTTTGAAGGTGGTAGCGCTCCTCGGAGGCCTTATTTAACTCATAGGCTGAGAGACTTTTGCCTCCATCTCTGGACTGGGGGGCCTGCTGTGGTTGTGGCTGCTGCTGTGCAGAAACCTGGGGCGGCTGGCCATGGTGCTGGGAAGAGTGGGGCGTGGGGCTCTGTGCATGTAACAAGTGCTGAATTAAAAAGTCGTCATCATCCTCTTCTTCCTCTTCCTGGGGTCGCTCTACCCCCAGAATGTCGGTGTCAGTCTTAGGTTTCGGAGGGGTGGGGTGATACGATTGGGGTGGCTGGGGTTGGGGACCTCGTGTGTCTGGGTAGCCCTGGGGAGAGGACAGGAATGGAGGGGAGAGGACGGACGAAAGATATTTGTTACTCCCAGCTCCCCCAGGGGACTGGGCTGGACGTGTGGGTGCCGGAGAGTGCATCCCTGGACGTATTATGCCAGACCCATTGGAGGGCGATGGGCTGGAATCCGGAAGGTGATATGAGCTTCCCCCACCTCCACTCCCAACACTGCCCCCACTTGAGCCACCGCCCCCTCCTCCAGAATTACCTCCCACTGACCCAGTGCCACTCCCTGCGGAGCCTGCCCCACTGCCTGAACCCAGAAGTGCGGGGGAATGTCCCGGACCACCAAAGCTCAGTGACGGGCTTCCTGCTCCTCCAAGTGAGGGGGGCAGAGAACCATATCCGGATTCTGAACCATACACCACCTCAGCTGAGAAGGATCTCCCGGTGGCCCCTAAGCTACCATAACCTTTCCCAGCACCAACAGTGCTAGAGCTCAGGTCCTGAGCCTGGGGAGAGCTGAAACCCCCATATGGCTGGGGGAGATGGGAGGCTTGTGGGTGGCTTGGAGAGTAAGACTGTGACTGCTGCTGAGGTGGTGTCTGACCTGGTAAACCAGCAGAAGGTTTGACTGGGGCAACAGGAGAGCCATAGGCAGAGAGGCAGGGCTTGGGAGGTGCCTGCTGTTGTGTGGTAGAGGAGACCGGTGGAGGGGGTGGTGGTGGAGGAGGAGGTGGTGGGGCTGACTGAGGCGGGGGCTGTTGTCTAGAGGGGGCAGACGAGGAACTGGAGGATGGGTTGGGGTTGGAATTTGAAGAGGACGCGGATGAGGAGGAGGAAGTGGAGGAAGCAGAGGGCGGTGTGTGGGGTGTGTGGGGTGTGTGGGGTGTATGGGGTGTGTGGGGTGTGCGGGACGAAGAGGATCCCGAGGAAGAGTAGCCACTGCTAGTGCTGGAGCTTTTGCTCCCTTTGCCCACAGCTCCTCCAGAACCAGCCGACGAGGAGGCTGAGGAGGTACTGGAGGAAGTGTAGGGGGGCTGGATAATGGGTCGGTACACCTGATCCGACCGCGGTGACGGTTTGGGGTCTGAGGACGGACTCTGATCCCCCAGGGGGCTACAGGACATCCCTCCATGTCGGTGGTGGGACATCTGCTGCTGATACCCTCCCGCTCCACAGCTGAGGTAATGCTGCAGGGGGTGAGGGGCGGACGAGGGAAGCTGGGACTGGGCAGGGGAGGGACGCTGGTAGTGTTTAATCACACTATCCTGCCTGGGCATGGCCCTCTCTTGGCTGGGTGGTGGCTGTGGTGGAGCTGGGGCGGATGAGAAAACTGAGCTGTTGTACAACTGGGAGGACTGGTCCTGTAACTGAGACGAGAGCAGGTTGAACTGGGGAGGCGGTAAGTGCCGTGCGGACGAGGAGGTGGGAGCCTGCGGTGGAGGGGGCCCTCCAGATGGGTCTTGGGACCCTCTATAGGCTGCTGCACTCTGGGAGGACAGCAGCCGATCAAAGCCTAGGCTGGACTGAGAAGGCGTTTTGATGTGCAAAAGGGGATCGTGGGGCGAAAGAAGGCCATTGGAGGTGGGGCTGAAGGTGGGTGTGTCCTGGAGTGAGAGCGATGAGGCCACCCCTGGGAAAGAGCGGCCTGAAAACGAAGCAGGGTGCTGATAGGCTGACAGGGCTGAGGAGGAGGGGAAAGATCCAGAGCCAGGGAGGGCACCAGAGATGAAAAGCTCAGCCGGGGCAGTGGAATGCATTGCTACATTAACAAAAAGAGACAAAAGACAAATGGATAACACCTAGTACTTAGACTGATACAAATACAGCATCTATCAAAAATGACTTGTACACAACAGCTGTATAACTCAGTGGTTCCAGAACTCACCTGTCTGCCAGGTAGGGGTTCGGAACTGTGAGAGGAGGGAGGAGGCAGAGGGGGGTGGCTGTGGACCACGGGACTCCAGGGCAGATATTAGGTTCATGACGGATGCATCAGGACCAGAGGGACTGGTGTGATGCAGCCCAGCATCAAACAGACCTGACAGCCCTGGGAGCAGAAGGGATGAGTCTCTTTATATTTATATACTGTATATACATGAAGACAAAGCAACACCTATACCAGTACACATGCAACTATTTACAAACAACATCTACACAATCATCTACTCCAGTGAACCAGTGTTATGTATCTGCATTTTGTTAAGGCCAGTAGTCACATCACATGTTTGTTTTCTCTTATTGAAGTGATAAACTTTAAGTTGGCCAAAGGCTCTGTGTTGAGATGATAAGCCATCCTTACCCAAGCTCCTCCCTGCTGCCCCCCAGGATCCACTCTGTCCGGAGCTCCCCGGATGATGATTGGTTGCATAGCCCTGCAGGGGGTGGGGTGTGCCGTAGGCTTGCCGATGGAGAAGCTCTGTGTCGGGATGAGAGGACCTGGAGCTCCCATACACCAGACTGCAGGCAGGAAAGAGAGAGAGAGAGAGAGAGGGTGGGTGCTGTGTAGTCCCAGATTTCGATTAGGTAAATAAATAATATGGTGATTTAAAGTGAATTATGTGTTCAGTAGGAGTTATGAGCGTCCTTGGTGAGACAGAAGAACATCAGCACCCAACAAGGACTCACATGGCAAAAAATATGAGTAAAAAACAATGACCTTTATGGCAGGCATTCCTAACGGATATTATTCTCTTGCCAACTACCGGTATTCTTTTTTTTCAGTATGTTATTGCTGTTTATACAAAACCAGAGGATCAGTTTCAGTTAGGTTTGTTATTTTCTCATTCATTCCTTAAATGAACAATATTGTTATCCTCTCAACCAGAGGGATCAGAGTAAATCCCCAACTAAACCCTTCCTGGTTGCTGACCCCTCATCCTCCCCCTGTTCTCTGCCTCACTAGTAGATTACGAGCATAATCTGTCTTTATGTATCCACATCCTCACTTTCCCTCAAGAACGACATGTGGCATCTGTCCTAACGCATTCCAGATCCCGTCAAAGTGAAATTCATAATTCATAAATACACAAACTCATTGGGAAGTTGAAATTCTCATCTTTGATGGCCTCATGGACAGGGACCAACATTACGACTGCGCTGAGTACCATTCTGCTTGTGGATTCTCAAGATGAGATCACAGTTGGCACACAGCGTGACCCGTCTCTGGCGGTCTAGAGAAGGATGTGATTTGTGTTCCTGTCTGGGATGGGAGGGGTGGGAGATATCTCCACTAACACATCGGCAAGTTCCAGCTGTTTGCGGGATGCCTTTAAAACCTAGCAGAGGAATCTGTGAAGCAAGTGTGCTTCCCACTTACTCGGCACCACCGTGACACTCCCAGCACACAAAAGGAACGATGCAGTCTGTTTGATTTACGTGTGTCTAAGGAGGCTTGTACTGCACCCCTCCTTCCTGACTGAGTGTGGTAACCCAGAGGAAATTACAGATGCAGCAAATCCAACAAAAACCCTAAATAAATGTAAAGTGCAAACACAACACCACAGCTCGCTAAACTGTGCTAGTCAACAAGCTGTGGTTTCTGTTTCCAGCATAGATTTCAAGGACTTAAGCCAATCCTGTGACTGGTCAATCAAGTATTGCTTTCTGGGGTGGTAAGCTATTGCCAGCACCCCCTCTTCTGCGTCGGTCAGAGACGATGGCAGCTGGGCAGGACTACTAGACGGAGAAACACTGCTCTCATTGATGAATCCTCAGCTCTGGCCTTCAGAGTCAATTACAGAACACTTCCCACACTCCCCTGCCTCCGCTGTGACCGCAGCTCAGTCAATCTACACCACACTCACGGGAAAATCCAGTTTAAGAGGCCACAGACACTGCACGCACACACACACATACACACACACACACACACACACACACACACACACACACACACACACACACACACACACACTGAGACAGACACACACAAACACAGGTGTCCCTCTCTACATGGTGGTAGCTATCCACAGCAACAGCATAGTCAAGTCAGTGAATAGATGCTGTGATTTTCCACTCCAATTTTGATTGATGAAAAAGATGATGAGTCCAACCATGTAATTTGATGAGATAGTTGCCAAACACAAGTAATTAGGTTTTACGCTTTCAAGGATTGGCTACACTCTTAAGCCTACTGATTGCCCTTGAGTCTCTCTGACTTCAGAGTGATATATTATGTTACCATTCAATGCAATAGGATACAGGTGGTTCCTAAATCTATTTGTAAGAACAATGTCGTAGAGGACAGGGTGTACAGCAAAATGAACAAAAGAGGCAATTCAGACTGAAATGCTCCAGTTGAGCTATGCATAATCTAAAATATTGACGTTTTATATAAAGTGAACAGAATGAGTTAAGACTGAATTACAAATAATATCTAAGAATGGCACCCTTTTTATTTCTCCATCTACTTATATCTCAGTATCCCCTGTTTATTATTCATTTTCCCTTTCTTTAAAACACTCAGTCTCAACCATCCCCTCACTAATAGCTGTGCAGAGTAGATGGACACACACACACACACACACGCACACACACACACAAAAGGTGGAGCAATTTCATGCAAATAGGTCCATCCCAGCTGTAAAGACCACTCATGATAAGACAACAACAGCTGTCAAGACAAAATTGTGGTGGGCATTTCATTAGGATCGTCAGTTCATCTAGTCAGCATGTGGGCCTGTACCTCCTTACATCTTCACCTCTCACTTTCCCCCCTCCCTGCAGCCCCCTGGTCCTTCTTCATGTGCCCCACCTACCATTTTGCTGTCTACTCCTTCAGCCCCTCCTCGCTGCATTCAAACTTCCATCCTCAGCACCAATCCAGCTTCCAACCCCTCTCCCTTCATATCTCTCTCTCTCTTTCTCTCTCTCTCTCTCTCTCTCAATTTGGTAGACAGTAGTTCTCGAGCAGTGAAAAGGAGCAAGAGTGAGTACATTAGAGATGAATTAGCCAGCTCAATTAAATCTGCTGGATGGAGCCACCTCTAATGATGGCGTAGCTAATTCCACATAGAGCCCCCCTAACAAGTACATGCTGTTTATGTGCCTCCATTCATCAGGACCCACCGGTGCCACCATAAATATAGAAACTCCTATTAGCTTGCAGTTTATTGTAGATTTCTGAGCAGCATAACAATATCTGAGCTCAGCTGCTTTAAAGGGTTATGTTAACCACAGACTGAGTCCCACTTTCTCTGTTTGGATACCAAGCACAGCTGATCTTTACGATGTTGGGGTGTGCCATATGACAGAATGCAAAACGTGAATGCAAACATGTCCTGCCAAACAATTACTGTTTTCCACTAAAACAGTAAAATGCTGTAATGGGCAAAAAATATTATTACAATTACTGTAGCTAAAACCCGGTGGCCCTCTGATCACCAGCCGAGAGATGCCGATAAGTGCCTTGCAGAAGAATGATTACGAGGATCACAATGATTATGTTATTTTTCTCCCCAGAACTTCAAGTTGATTATTCAGGTACTGTAGACATGCTAGTGGCAGTAGCCTATTGATTATGAATGACTGCGGGGTAATTGTCTTATGGTGCTATTAGTCAATCATGTAGTATTACTGTTTGGAGGAGCAATCTATTTGCAGTTTGAGCAAATGGTTATACATTCCCCTGGAACAGGTTCAATGTGTATCAATGAGAGAAGGAATAAGGTTGATTTTTGCTTTTAGAGAGGCTTACCTGTAAAACAATTATATTATAAGGCCTGCCAAACTATGCTTGGGCTAGGCTACTGATTCCAATTCTACAGTGTGCTACAAAAATTCAGAGTTCACAATGGACTGTGTTTTTACTGGAAAGAATTATTTAATATATAATGAAGTAGTAAGCAATTATACCATACACCAACAGAATTGCCAGTGAACTCATTATTGAAACACACTTGTAAGAAACACACTAGAACCAGCATTGATGTATCATCATGGGTGCTTTCAGAGTGTAGGCCTACAGTTCTGTTGCTGGTTTGAGAATTTGCAATAGAACAAAACTGTTACATGGTATACATAATGGGTGCACAGTAGGCCTACCATTAATGGTGACGATCACCATTTACAACAAATCAAGAGTGCACTAATTCTATATTTGATAGCAATGCTAGCTAGGGCAGGGCTGCAAAGTCATGGTCATTTATTAACATTTCTTTCATTATTAATTCCTAGATATCTGAGAATTGAAGATACGCAGTGTGCATTTGATTCAGAGAAGCTATAGGATAGGCCTACACATGTAATTAGCAACAATCCTAAAAGAAAAACAGACCTGGTAGTTTAATCAAAAAGCACAGGTGGTTGATTTTAGATGAACTTATGTGTATCAAACAGAATGCTGTAAAGTGAACTACTGATGTTTGAAGCTATTAAGGCAACAAGGCAATCATAGAACACCTTACCACTCCCTTTTTGATGAATATATAGTCAGAAATCCTGGGTAAAATGCTCAGTGCAGTATCTACTATCATAATGTGGTCAAAATAGGTACACAAATAGGTAATGGCTGATCATCAAGGGGCGTTCATAGGCCTTATGTAAGTTATGCATAAATGCAGGTTATTGGTCAGTCGCTGGAAACATTAAATGCCTTTTTCACTCATCTCAGTAGGCCTATGATAAAAGAGAATGAGGCATTTATTAGTGCATATGGGTCGCAAAATAGGCATAGAAGGAGTAATACTACTGCAAGGCCTATTATGTCTTTGCAGAAACGTATAGGCTATCACTTTAGTGAAGGACGCGTGATTGTTCCGCCAACCAAAGAGTGAATCTACAGCGCGCGTCTCCACGTCCCCTTCATTGGTGATGGATACATGAACGCACGACCAGGATTGATTTGGTTGTCACGGCGACTAGCTACGTAGCTACGCAGCCGGGCAGCCTTTGAAATGTACAGGCCGCGAATCACTGAGAAAAAGACTGTTCGGGTTTTGCAAATGGAAACGCCAGCTAGCTGGGCTGCAATTCAAGAAAGTAGGCTACCAATTTATAAGTTAGAAAACTAAATAATTGTCAATTTCTTTAAATAGCAATAAACCAACAGTTTGTTGCAAATTAGCCCGCTAAGCTCCTTCCTTGATGTCTTAAATTAGCTTACTAGCTAGCTAGCTAGCTAACACTGCAGCTTCTCATCACATTACCGCGACTATTAACGCGAGTTTGTAGAGATCCTACTGGTCTGCCAACCTGGACTCTGATGTAGTTTACCTGACAATCTTTTTCAAATATACGTTTGCTCTTATATTGACTGTGTAACGCTTTTCCACGTAATGTTAATGTTCCTATCCTGATGATAGTAACGTTACGTTCTGTCAAATAACGTGAGCTAGCCACGTCTGGAACAACAGTCGATTCCCTTATCTGAGAGAAGAGCATGTAACATTATCCAGCCTCTATGCATAGGTATGTCTTTCAAAATGCCTGGAGTGGGATTGCGAAGAATTGAATCTTGTAATACGAAACTTGCTTGACAACTAGCGTAGTCAAGCATAGTCTACCAGCCCTGCATCAGTCTAGATCCATATGATTTCCAACCGTTTCTGTTATAAATTATAATGTCACAGTGCGAATAATAATTTGACTCGAGAAATTAACTCCAGTCTCGTTATTAGTCGCCAGTGAATTACTGTCATGCTTTAATAAGGTTAGTGCTATGTTCATGTCTTACGCAATGAAGCCTTTAAAACATGTTTAAACGTCAAACTACCCTAAAATAGCGCAAGTGGTAATGTGATGCTGCATTGTTTACATTAATGTTTGTAATCAATAAAAACATGACCATGACCAGTTATAATAAGCTACATTTGGATCTAATTTTAACTCAACTGGCTTGCTTTTATTGCTAAAATATATAGTATTGCACCACTGTGCATTTCTCGAATTAAGGCCGTTCCATTTTGCAGACACATAGCCTTGGCCATAGTGCCAAGCTGCCAGTAGCTAGCACTCCTGGCATCGTCAAAATGCATTTGATTTCTGTGATTACATGCCTCCCAATGCCGCCTTGTCAACTCACATTGCAACCCATGCGCGAGCTGAGACAACTACATTTGCATCACAGGAGTCAGTGGACGTAATGCCCTGCATGCTCCCCTGTGAACACAATGAACGTTTGATTTTTCATTTTTGATAATACGCTAGGAAGCTAGCCAGCTAGCTCGCTCCGATATCCTTCATCCCATCCCCCTTCTTTTCGCCCCTCTCCCCCCTCTTTTTCTGTCTCAGTCTACCTTCCGTATTAAGCATTGCCTCTCAATTGCATTCCTTGCATTTTCTGGACACCCCCTCCTCCTCCACTGATAATGACAATAGCCTGCTGATAGATGCACCTGGACCGTATTAATGTAATCAGTGCGTAAGAAGGAAATATGTGATTATGGATTGCAATGCGTCCATAGGTATGGCATTGTTGCAGCCAGCTAAAGCGTGTTTATGCATTCAGTGTATGAAAGTCCACTTGCACGGGCACAACCGCCTACCTTGCCTTTGCTGATCTCTCGTAACTCCATCCCGTTCCAGCGCCCAAATCTCCGAATCCTGTTCCAGGATAATTTCTATCCATTAAAGAAAAGGCTAGGAATGAAGATGGAGAGACAGAGGGGGGGAGGGGAGGGAGGAATATCCTAAATTGTAGACACTATCACACCCTGTATCCTTTCCTCTGCGCTCGGTGTCTGTTTATTTCTCCCGTTTCACCAGCAAGTCCTCAAGAATGGGACCAGCTCAGAGGGGGAGAGGAATGGAGGGAGGAGAAGAAGGAGGGGGAGATGGAGGATACAGAGTGAGGAGGAGGGGGGATCGGGGGGGTGTCACACCAACCACCACCACTACCACAAAAATCCGGTTCCCGTCTTCCCTCCCCTCTCTTGCCCCAGTATATATTTCAGTGCCTATTGTCCTTCTCATCAGACAGCGGAACGGCTGATGCTAGAGCGTATGCATAGTGGACTCTCCTGCCATTGCAGTCTATTACAGCCATATAAAAGCGCTGGTGCTTCTTTCTGTCTTCTAATAGCGTATTGCCTCGTAAGAGTAGATTATGACTGGCACCATGATGTTGTGCCTGTGCCTTCTTGTACAAAATTGATCTTAAATTAGAAATTGTATACATTCAAAGCACATCATAGTCGTTCGGAAAATTAATCTGGTGTAGGCTAAATAGACACCGACGGCGTAAATACCAGAATTGATTTACCTCGCAATCAAATGTATGTTTTTCCACGAGTTAAAATATCTGTAGAAAAGGTATGTTGCAAGGTATGTTGCATTCTTTGTACGATTTTCGGACAAGGCAACAATATATTTAACTGGCTCGCTGAATGACTGACTGGCTGTCCAGCCGACTGGCAATCTTGTCGTCTCGCGCTCCCGCACGCCCCCCTCTAGTTCTCCCGCGGAGCGCGCCCAGGCTAGAGTATTGTCCAAGAACCCACGCACCACACGGCAACGCACAAAATCCATTGAGGCAGACCGAGAGTGAATGACCCTCAGCTGCACATACAAGAGACAAACGGAATTGAATGGTTACACATAACAAGAAACAACTGCATATGAGTAGGTGTTACAGCATAGTAGATCTATTTTACTATTATTTAAGCTAGAAATGAATTATGCAAAAAACGTTGTAAAAACATATTTTATTTAAAAAATTGAATGTTCTACATGTTCTATAATGTATGGGAAAACACATTTTCCCCCACCACATTCATAAATTAATCTACAGTGAAATACAATGGTCAGGTCATTAATCAAAACTATGAAAGCCTATTATCCTCTGAAAATGTATATTTTGCCAGTATTTTATGTTATTATGAATGCAAGAGAAGCCATAAAGCCCCCTCTTTCCGCCTGTCCTCTGAAGTTCCATGTCCAGATTTCAGTCCCCCGCTTCAGACCCTGGAGCCTCCGACGGTGCTCCCCTTCAGACAAAGAAATGACACAAACCATGAACTGGATTACATAGGCCTTGGCCTACAATATGCAGGCTGCTATGCGCACAGGGCTTTGACTGCAAACATATGTATGTATACACACAAAGCGACAGAGAGCAAAAGCATATATATCTTAAGCTTATACTCAACCACTCAGAGAACATTCTAAGTTAGAATCACTCTGGCTGACATACCCTGAGTATGGTGGAGGGGGTGCATCATACTGCCCGCTGCGGTTGAGAGCATCCGAGTAGGAGGGCAGCCCTGGAACAGCGTTCCCTGATAGTGGGATGGACTCAGGAGGTCGTGCATCTGAGAGCTGTACAGGTGCACTACCAAACGCACACAGACATACCTTTGAACACTAACACTTTCAGATCTGCAGTTGTGTCATACAAATACACATGAGTAAAATGAAGATAATACACGATTTCATAAATTGGATTAATCAGTTAAAAGTTACATTATAGGCCTACAGTTTTAGCCTGTGCCCTTGTATACAAATTGGACAGGAAATCACACACTTGCAGTAAACTATCCTCATTCTTTAAGAGCACCACTGTATGTGGCCATAAACTGTGTTTACGGCCCCTAACCATATAGAAATTCACATGTTTGGTCTTACTTGCCACTTCTGCTCACACTCTTGCCTCGGTTCTTATAGAAATAGCAACCAAGCACAGTGGCAATGACAGCCACCAGTACCAAGGCCATGAGGCCAGCTACCAGGCCTGGTACGTCCACCCTGACAACGGACTCTGATGAGGAGCATTTGACACTAGGTCAGTCACATTTAACTGTTTTATTCATACAAAGCCAGCATCAATCAGAAATTCTTAAGTGTTCTGGTATATTATCAACATGTTTGTACCTTGACTGTTGACATAGTCTTGCCAAAATACTGCCTGTTAAAATAGGGAAAAAGGTTTTAGGGATGATATTTATTCAACAAAGTCCAAGAAAGGCAGTTATAAGTTAAAAGTAAAGGTGAACAGTGTCACGGAATCAAAAAGAGTCTATTAAGTATTATTTTGCCCTCTGCCAGCCTATACAGGATGTGCTTGCAACCATTGAAAACACGCACCGTTTGAGTGTCATCTTCAAACACTTCCCGGGCTTCCTCATAGGAGCACAGCTCCTCAATACACTCTCTTTCGATGTTGCCTTGTACCACCATCTCAAAATCCCAGGAGTTGTAGAGAAGAGAGCGTGATAAGAAATGGCTTGCTGATTGCTCTGGCAGGAACACTGAATAATAGCACAGGAGAATGTAAAGATATATTTCAAATGATTCTAAGGGAGGTCATCTGTCAGAAGTCTAGCACCAGGTCTCATTGTCATTTACTGCCAGTAAAAAATAGGAAGTTGAAGAGAGGGATTCAGAGGGGCATATATTTGAATGGTCAGGAAGTGAAGGGTTTACCATTTTGATCCTTAATGATGACCCTCCCCCGAGACAGGTGCAGCAGCAACATCCAGACACACGCCGTCACCAGTTCCCTCATACCGCAAGCCTTCCACACAAGAAAAAACATTCCTTGACGGATTATTAACAAATCAACTAGACTGTTTGGACACTGACGGTAAGAAGTCGCTCAGGCCTTTCTTTTTCCGCAACGCAAAGCAAATGTGCCTTTCAATCTACAACAGACCGACACACCCATAGATGGCCAAGGTGGGCGGTTTTAACCGATTCCCCCCTCACAGAGAAATGGTCTCTTTTCAGTTACACATCGGCTACAAATGCTTGATTAGCTCGTTAGATCCCAAAGGTGTAGCCTAGGCCTATGCCTACCCAATTCCACGACAACAAATTCTTCGACTGTCATAAAGTGGGCGTATAGCTATTTAAAACAAAGTGTAAGTTAGAACTCTAAAAAATGAAAATAATGTTGGTTAAGTTTTATAATTAACCTTAAACTTGAAAGCTTACTACCGTAAAATGGGACATATTTATTAGCCTACCTGGAACATGGCCAGCTGAGAGAGAAACAAAAGAAAAGGTGCTTACCTTAAAGCTGGTCTTAAACCCAGATATCTCTCCTTTATCACTGTACACCAGGACACTTTATTTCTTTCGTCGCGTTTGTATTAAGGTGACCGAAGCGAAGAGCGTAACATTTGGCCTACATTGGATACATTACGAGGAACATTTTCTCGGTGACTTGTATTTTAGCCCTTACCAGCAGTTTCCCCATAGATGAAAACACCGACATGACGCGCCATACCGGTTTGACAACATACCTGAGTGTCATTAGGAGTTACCTGGAATTTGTTGGACAGGCTGGCTTCTAACCAAACAAACCTATTACGATATTCACATAGTAATGGATAAACAGTACAAAAACTTATATCAAAATGCAATTTTCAAAACGTTTTTTTTTCAGACATCAAAATACATCAGGCCTAAAGGAATCATGAAACGATATTACAGATAGGCCTACATCTACTCTACAGCGCGTGGCACACTCAAATGTGCAGACTCTAGGCAGAGTTCACAGCTTATCAGATTTAACCCAAATGTTGGTCAAAACGGTAAACATCTTGAATAGATGGATAGGACTCAAATCAAGTCTTATTCCCTGTACAAGTGCACTTGGTTGGTATAATGTAATAACTTTAGACTTCCTGTAAGCCTGAGCACAAGCAGAATCACTTTGACTTCACCTTCATTTGTCTGTTTAAGAATAAGGCATTACAATATCACACTCCGTCTCCATATGCCGTTTCATGTGTTATTATTCCCCTCTGTTTATTTTGACAGCAAAATATTGAATTGGTGTAACCAATTTAAAAAGGGAAAGCAGTAATAACTACTCAGTTTAAGTAAATAATACTTTAATTTGGTATAAAAGTCTTTGGTTGATTTCAGTACAATGTGTCAATACAAAATTGTTGCATACAGGGTGCACATACAGTCTTGCAGCAAAAGGTAGGAGGTCAGGTGTAAGTAACTGTAGTTCATCAGACAAATAAAACATTGTGTTCTGCTACAATACATTTAACCAGAGAAAAGCTGTGAGACATTGAACTGTCAAACACAACCTTAGTTAAGACATTCAAAACTGGACAACAGAAGAATGTGTATGGATGCAGATGGATTTCATTTATTTGTTTGTTTGTTTTTTTCCAAATGAGTTTCTGCTTCAAAGGGACAGGTATTCTATCTTGTTTACTGATTTCATTGCCGATTTAAAAAAAAATGCTGAAAAAAATTCTATATATATATATAGAACATATATATAACGTATTGATCTCCTTTGGAGTCCCTGCTACGTGAGTGCAAGGTTCCTCCTGGTGGCCAGAGAAAGCAATGCTTTATTTACAGGGGCAAACATTCTGCCCATCACACATAGACGTCCCTTCTCAAAGCATAGACAGTGACTATCCATTAATGTAGTACATTTCATTTGGTTGTATAACCTTTGTGTGCTCTACATAATAAAATCATTGTTACAAGGCGGTGCATCAAAAGATATAAAACAAAATGTAGCTCCATATATGCAGTCACAAGTACCTAGACGCACACAGCCAACAGCTCATCCACATAGTACTTCCCCTCCCTCTCCCACCCAAGCCCCAAACCATACACACAAAAGATATGATAAAAAATAAAAGGAATCCAAGCTTCTTAGTGTTACCCTACTTCTGTATAACTGCTTTTTGTAAGTTCAAAGATGTAGCAGACGTCACTACTACGCAAATTACTTTTAAATAACACATGGACCTGTAGCAACCAAAAAAAAAAAACCATGCAAATGCTTCTCGGATGGTTACAAGTTCCACACCGACTCACAGCCAGCCACCGTATGTCTCACTGTGTTACCATGAGGCCCAAGAGTTCCTGAAATGTGATGGAGCTAAAACAAGGCATTTATGAATCATTTTTAAACTGTGACGCATGGCTCTAGACAGTGTTTCTACAACACCTCCAAATATAGCTCACTACAAATGAGGTGCTAAACCAGACTTCTTAGATATGTTTAATTATGATTCTAGGCACCGTTACACACCACTAAACCAATTAGTTAACCCAGGTTAAGCTCATCTTCGAATCCCTCATCTAAAGCTGATGACTTGTACAGGAAGGGGAAAATAGCACCCCGCTGTGGAAGAAATTTCTTCTTTCTCTCAGCTAAAAAAAACTCTGGACTCTTCAAGTTAATTTTCCTGGGTTTGTTTCAGTTTGTTTAAACGATCACTTTCCCTTTAATGTCATCTGGCTGCATAATGAAATGATATACCCACGTAAAAACCAAACATTAAAACAATAAAACAGTTTGAAATACATTTCTTTTTTGTTGTTGTTGAAAAAAGTGCGAATGAAATTAAAAAAATATCATGCTTCACCACAACACCAGCTTCCTTAAAGAAACCCTTCAAGCCCAACGCACTGGCTTAGCTTGGCTTACACAACAATTAGAGGATACTGCATGGGCATCTACTGCTATTCGGTTTGCGTGCATGGTTGGCAGGGAGAGGTGGACTTTCTGTCTCCTGGAACTTCCTGAGAAAGCAAGTGGAAGAGATAGAGAAATATTAATATGTAGATAGAAAGGCTCTACACTGTAAGAGAAAGACCTGCCCTACAAAAGCGCCTCATGCACAATTCTGGGTTCAAGTTCACCCACCTGATTGCCCTCACAACCTCCAAGAAAGCCTCATCCACATTGTAACGGTTCTTGGCGGAGGACTCCATGTAGTGGATCCTATTTTCCCGGGCAAAAGCCTGTGCCTCCTCTCTGGATATCTGCACAGATCCACAAGCAGATCAAGGTATAAATGATGCTGAAGAATGATCATCTATGGAGCAATACTTAACACCATGGACATGGACACCGTTAAAGCAACATTGTGTATTTCTTGAGTTAATTCTTGGGGTATATTCTCCCATCTAGCGGTGAAATGGTATATTGCAACAGCCTCCTGCACAATTTACTATCTACAGAAGCTGCACCATTTAATGTCCTAACTGACACTACTACAAGATGACACAACTTTGTTGAGCATCACCTCTCGTAATGTGGTTATTTTAGAAAAGTAAATGTAAATTGTATTTAGTAACTTAGTCTGTGAAACTACAGCTCATATTTCATGCAAGATTAATAATATCTTGGATTTGATATTTTGTCTTATATTCAGCAAGCAAGTGCTTACTAGTGCTAACGTTATTCGACATTACTGTACAAGATATGTAATTCAAGATAATGTGGTCCTCTATCTCCGTACGAAGAGTCAGAGATTATCAGATGATTCAACAGGGTTTCCCGGCAGCCGCGAGTACAACTCTGTCGTTCGGTAACTGACCGACAAATGCTAAAGGCAGAACTAGAATATCAGGTGTGTCCCTCCTTGGCTAATGTACAGTATTCTAAAGATGGAGGCCGAAACCAAAGATCATAGAGCGCTAAACATGTCTGTCGCCATAGAGATGAATCGCTCATATGTATTCTGAATGGCAGATTCTACACTTATTCTTTGTTTTGTTGGTGGAAGTAATTACACATGAATGAGCAAATGTTTTTAGAAGAAAACATGTGTTTTATCATGAAATGTTTACTCGTGTCTATACTCCGTTTGACATTTGCATACATATTTATGCAGATTATTAGTTAGTCATAATTACCACTCTGTGTTGGTCGAGGTCTGACTTGTTGCCAACTAAAACCATGGGGAAGTCATCACGATCTTTCACTCGCAGAATCTGGGTGTGGAACTTCTGGATCTCATTGTAACTGATAGAATAAGAGCAAAAGCCAGACAAAGAGTAGGGAGGTTTTGAAACTGCAACATAACTAAATGTGAGGTACATGTGCAGCAATGTATTGAAGTAATAAGCATACCAACTGTGATTGTTTCCATAATCTAACATTACTAGATGCATGGAATCAACATTCATATAATTGCAGCATACTGCTCAAATAACTGTACAGAAGTGTTGGTGCAGTTCATCAATATTACAGGGCTGTAAACACTCTTCCAAGACATTCGTCAACAGATTTTTATCTGTGAGCTTGGAACAAAATGATTTATTGAGCAAATTTGTATTTAGCCAGTTTCACTGCAACAGCAAAAAGCTTATAAGCACAAAACATGATCAAGAAATTAAAGAGGTTCCATTACGGAATGAATCTTGTAAATATGCTTGTCAGTCAATATCTTCAATTCCTAACCATCTTAAAATACAATGTAAGTCTACTATATAATACATGTCAAAGAATCTTACGAGACCATGACTTCCCTCAAATATAATACTCTTCAACTCTTCTTATAAGTTCCAATCAGAGCAGACAGTTTCATATTCAACAGACTAACCACAACAATGCATCCACTGATACACCTGGGGGCGCGTTTCCCAAAACCATAGTTGTTAACTAAGTTAACTAAGTTAACAACTTTGTTGGTTGCATTGCAATTTCTCATTGCCAACCAACTAAGTTGCAAACAGGTTAGCAACTATGGTTTTGGGAAACGCACCCCTGGGCAAAATGCATGTAGACTGTATCATATTTATACTACCACAGCTGGGGAAATACAGCAGAGCCGTGTGTGCTTGCCACAAGACACACACACAGACTCTCTCGAAACCTGATTTTCAGTTCCCATTATAGACATGTGAAAAAGCACACATGCACGCACATACGTTCTGTCTGTCCCTCTTACACACACACACACACTAGACTTACCTGCCCCGGTCATTCAGGGCAAACACTAGTAAGAATCCCTCTCCTGAGCGCATGTACTGCTCCCTCATGGCTCCAAACTCCTCCTGACCAGCCGTGTCCAGAACTGACCAGAGGAGAAGAGAAAAAGCATTTAAGAGAGCACACATCAAGACACACACACACACAAACACACAGGAAACATGAGAGCAGCTTAACATACAGCCACCCACAACAGAAACCAAACCACACAAGTCTCTAACACACACAGATGCACAAACTGGAACAAACAACAAACCCTGCTCGGCCTGGGTACAGTACACACAGACCCACTTCCCATAAACTTCACACCTAATGCGCTGTGTGTCATCTGCCACATAGACACTCACTATCTCACTAACATGTGGAATAACCAGGTATAATTCAGGGCAGTGGTGGAATAAAGACTACTACAAAATCCACAAATCCACTCATCAGAAAAACACAAGAATTCTGTGCCATGCAAAAGTCGTTCATGTGTAAAATCAAAGAACTTTCATCAGATGAGACCCAGAAAACACACCATCATAACAGATCCGCTAACAAAAGGCAATTGTTTAAAATATCCTAATGATCTGTTCAGAATTGGGCCTATTTTGTTTTGTCTTGTACTACATTTTGGTTTATTGCCACAGTCATTTCTTCAAAAGGCTATCTTTAAGTACTGCCAATAAAGCTGCTGCACGTATGAAACTACATTACACGGTGTCAATGCGAAGCATACGTTTATCAAGCACATATCATCTTTCCATGGATGTGTTCTTTTAAAGACACATTCATGTCTGCTGGGACCAGACATGGTCTGCATGATCTTAAGTACACATACAGATTACTCACTGTACTTTGATTAATGATTTGAACTGATTGTTTATTGTTTATGTGGCTATTCTCCCTACTGTAGTCTGACCAATTTTTTTAAATTGTTCACTGTTACATTCAATTACTGTATTGTTTTATGTTTATGCTGCTTTAGACAAAGGCATCTGCTAAATAGCAAAACCATAACCATACTTCTACACTACTCACAATATATAGTGTTACAACAAATAATCAGTACGTGTCTGAATGTTACGCTATCTGTAGTAAAGTAGCTACACAATGCACATAATCATGCATCATAAAGCACTGCTTAGATGTTAGATAAATTATTCTTGGACACAGTATAGTTCAAGAGAACAAACAAATAAGAAACCAAACCATGATTCTAGCATAAAATATATAAAACCAAACCATGATTCCTGGGCATTAAATTCATTTTATACCGAATGCCATCTTTAGGTATGGTTTCCATAACGCATACTGTATACTTGTGCAATGCATACTCTTACAGTACACTATAAGTACTGAATTATCAAATTATGTTTGAATGTTGGTGTTCCTTCTGAAGGAGTTATATTTGAAATTTGAAATCAATTTATGCACAGAATAGATCACTCTGACCCCGAGAGCAGACAACTATGAAATCAAACTTAAAAGCTCTGAAATGTAAACAGTTTATGTCATTTGATGGCTGTGACCACACTGTAGAGTGACCAAACATCTCATCATCAAAAATACCAAACATGTAGCCTACATCAACACATGTTCCCAAAAGCCCAAATCAACTTTTCAACAGCACTACAGACTATTCTGCAAAGGTCTGAAAAGGTTTCAAAACCTGTTTCGGGATGACTGGTCTGAATGACAACCGTTTCCACAAGTGAACTGTTCTGCATTATGATATAGCCTACATTTTAACAGTCCACACTTATTTAATAATCAGTTTCTGGAATCTGGAGAATCTACTGTCCACTTACTGTCCAGCCGCGTCTCGGTTCCGTCAACAGTGCAGATTTTAGTGTAAGAGTCTTCAATAGTTGGGTCATAGTCTGATACAAAATATGACTGAAATGAAAAACACAAACATCATTCAAACGTAGGCTTCAACACACCACACAGATGTGTGTAAGGACATTTCTGGCCTAGGCAAGCGAAGACATGTTGACAACTCCTCTCCACACCCTTCGTGGTGATTAAGACAAGTCAGACATGGTTACAAATAAGAACCACAACGGCGGAGACTCAATATCACTGAAATATGTCACAATAAAGGCCAACTGGACTGAGATCCGACGGCAATCGCTCACCTGGATGAACTGAATGGTCAATGCGCTTTTCCCCACACCGCCACCGCCCACGACTACCAACTTGAATCTTTCCTCTTCAGAGGACATGGTTTCCCTCTAAAATACAGTCGTAAAAGGGAATGTAATCTGGAACGTAGAAAACAGTACAACAGCTGAAAGTTGACACGACATCATGGCATACCGAACTTCAAATTATCTAGCATAGCGTCGGCTACTTAGGGCAATTCCCATGAGCGACAGGCCTCATCTACGAAGCATTAAGGTTTGGTTAGTTAAGTTTATTTGAAGTTAAGGAAGTAGATCCTGATCGAGCCCAATGAATACAATTTACGTTAATAGTAAAATTTACTGCCTGGAACTGAATGCTATGCTGCGAAGTTTTCAGTCTTCGTTCAAGTTGGGCCATTGCTATTCTATCAGCTTCGATAATTAGCCAATACCTCACCAGGGATCATCAGACAACAAAGATTATTCTCTCTGTTTAAGTAAGCAGCATAATCAAATATCTGGAATTGAAAGATTTCTCAGCGAAGGCCCAATTCATTGTCTGCTATGGGTGCATTCCGAGAGTTGGAAAAAACTTGGATTACCTTCCTTCCGCAGACGCCTTCGGTAAGTCAGTCCGGAGATGCTAAGTTTTCCTGCTTTAGCGTTCACACAACTGAGGAGTAATTAGCCAGCTCTCTAGTAATTCTTGTGTTTCTTTTTCAGCAGATGTAAACGCGGGTAATAACTGTTAAAACAACATAATCGAGGTACGTTAATGTCAGATTGACGGATGACTTGACTACTACTTGAGCGTTCAAAAAACTTCTTCCTTTGTCATTTCTTGAGTTTCTTAGCTCCTTCCGACTTTTTTCATACCCCGGGGCGTTTTTTTCTCAGCCGCATTTCTCATACGTACAAATGGGAGTGTCTGAGAGTTCCGTTGTTTTACTCAGCGACTGTTGGCTGCGAAGTGCTTTGGCAAAATCAATATGGTGTTGTTGCCCTTGTGTTGTTATTGGCTGAAGATTGTAACACATCGTTACAGACGAAGTCAATTTCAAACATTCGTTACAACTGTACAAAACAATTTAAAGCCCCGCTAAGGCAAGGTCTCGCTCATTTCCTTATTTGGCGATTGCCTGTCTGGTGAGACCACCACTATCGCCTGCAGCATCCATAAGATGACCAAATTAATAATTCCCTAGGCTAAGATATCAGTTGTTAGGCTACAGCATCGAGAGTTAGCTTTCTCATGCTTTAGTTTAGGAATGAGGAGGATAGCTTACTCAAATAGTTTTGTTGGGTTATTAGAACCGGTTGAAATGACCATAATTATTTCTAATTAATCACGACTACAGTACAGAGAGGGCGTGATGTTGTCTTGGGCTGTTTCTCAGTCTAGGTGGGATTCAAGGCTGATATTTGAAAGGTATTACATCATCATGTCCTACCGATTTAGGCTGCTAATGCCAGCATCCATCAGTCTACCAAATTATAAGGCCGAAGTCCTGATCTATAAAGAATACCTGCGTGCTTGGCACATACAATCCTGTGCGCACATTTATGGAGGATTTACTAGCCTAAAGCAGTTCACTAGGCCTATGCATTAAAATGTAAACATCATCTTACTGTCACTAATAGCCTAATCTAATACGGGCTCAGGTTATTTTGATCATTTCGAACTAACCTCAAAATCGTTTAAAGAACGGAAGGGGCTTAGACCTTTTTCAGATTGAATGAATGTAGGTCGCAGGCCTGCTTCTGTCCGAATGAAGTAGCCTACAGTGAACTCATCTCCATAGTTTCATTCGTCAAAGAAATGAAATATGCATAATTTAATGTTTTGACGAGGGATAATAGTGGTGCATTTATTGATTTTCAATAGCACACACCTGCTGCACACTCTCACACACCTCTGTTGTGTTTGACTAACGCCAGAGCGGTAGATATAACAGAGTGGCGACACTCCCATAGACCTCCATAGGAAACAATGGCGGACGTTTTTTCAGGCTACTTCCGCGTTATGGAGAGCTCAACAGTTCTTAACAGTGACATTCGCGGAGTTTGCCTCATTCACTTCCATTGGTGTCTGCCTAACTTTGTCAGCGGTAAGTAAACGAAAGCACGACCTTTTTTGAAATTGTTATATATTTCCTATATCAACTGTACCAGTATGTACTCGTAGTGTTATTCGAGTTGTTTGTGCTGCTCGTTTAACTGTTATTTTTGTATCTTAGTTATGACCGAAATTTCAGAGCATAACGTTACGTTAGCCTACCAAGCTAACCTTAGACGTGGAGGCAGGCTAGCTTAAATGTAATGTTCCTATGTCAATAAGGAATGTCAGACATATCACACTTGGTTACGCTACTGTAGTAGAGCAACGTTAGATAATATATGGGGTTATCAAGGAGTTTGTATGACATTTATAATCCTATTTGCTGAACCTGATGGCGTTAGCTAATGTTAGCTAGTCAGCTCACGCACATTCGAAATGCAATGAAGGGGGAACAGTAACGTGATCTTAATGCATGCAATGGCATCAGATGTGCTCGTTATCAACGAGTTTGTGATTAAGTTGTTCTTCAGATGAACAGTGGAACTAATTAATGGGATGACATTTCATTTAGACCTGATCTAGCTTGTTAGCTTGCTAGATGGAATGTTTCATGGCACTATGAAGTGAACCTGAAGCTAAACTTGTGATCAGAGAGGATATGAACTCGGGTACATCTCTTCACAACAGAAATTTCAATTATGAACTTCAGGCCAGGAGAGCTGTAGAAGCAAAAACTGTACTACTGTCCAGTCCTGCCCCTAGTGCCACTACTGTTCCAACTCGGGAGTCGGGACAGTGGCACGAGACTAGAGCTTGGGATAGGGGCGCGTGTACAGTGCAGTACTTATTTTTGTCTCAACTGCTGTTTGATGTCAGGTTGCAGTCAATATTATTCTACATTGAATGTACATTTCTGAGGTCTATATCACCACAGCAGGGGCCTGTACTACGAAGCGGGGTTACTGGCTTAGCTGGGTAACTTCGAGAGTAAGTTGATCACGTGTGGCGTAACTTCCCGGTTAACCCGTACTACGAAAGGTGGATAGGTTTTAACCTAGGTATGCTGCCATGGCAATTTACGCTGCATCTCAAACCTGCTCCGAGCAGGTTATGATCTTGGTTAACCCGAGGTTTGCGGTTAACCACACCCCACAATGTCGACGTAGGCTACTTGGAAGATACATTATTGGAGCGCAAATTGTAAGCGCCTCTTCGCAAGGCGAGAGTTTTTAAAGACCGCCAGAATCTTTCTCCATATAATATTCTCTATGAAAGATAGCCTATACATTCTCAGCCGAGGGAATTCGTTGCATTTGTCAGCTGATCGAGGCAAAGTGGAGGCTATAAGCATTGGCAATATAACATATTTTCATAATTAAGAAATATTAATGCAAGCTATAACTAGGCCTATAAACCCTCTGAATGTTCTTGAGTTTCATTTTCACCTGCTGCCAGCGGCACTGCCGTTGCATCTAAAATGTTCACAGGATAGGCAGACTAAATCAGTCAATGGGGCTAAACATTCAATTATCCTTTATTAATATTTATTAATATACATGGCATGAATTGTGTTGCATCTGTAGGACTCTTATGAACTCAAAATGTATTTATTTCAACACATTTCAGACATTCCGCAGGCTATTAATCCTCCGTAACACATAGGCTATTTAAGGAACATGAAATAAAACTTTACTTTCATATATCCGATCTGCAATAGCCTACGTTGCCAACAGCCTTGTCTTGCTTTGTTTGCTGCCGACGTATTTGATGTATCGTAAAGTGGGTTTTAATTCCTTGCAACTTTTTTATAATCATTGCTCATTCCTTATGCGTAAAATAGCGTGATCGCGTCATCATTAAAAGTGGTGATTTGCGCTGCAACCCGCCCATTTTATGTGAACGCGCACCAACTCCGATGAGGTTAACCCCAGTTCAACAAATCAACTTCTTACTCAGCGTCGTAGTACCGATTAGCACCAATGAAGATAACCAGGTTTTGTCAACCCCGGTTTAGCAAAGTAACCCTGGGTTACATTTGGGTAGGTTGAGCTCCCTTCGTAGTACAGGCCCCAGGTCGATGTATTTGATGGAATAATTTTGATTGCAATGACTATCTTGCAGATGCTGAAAGTGATGTGACAAGACATTGTCTTCAATTAAGTGGTCCTTGTAAGTAGGCTATAATAATTTTCTTTCTTTTTTTTTAACCTTGTATGGATAACTGAAAAGTGTAGGTTATGCTTTAAGGGTAGAATTAGGTCCATCCATAGAATAAGAACAATGTTTGCAATGATGTAGCCTAGTCTAGTTAGCTGTAGTGGGTATACTGTAATCAATCCCAATTGTTGTCTGTACAGCATGCTGGCATTCCTCACAAAGTCAGTTACTGATTACCCTCAGTATTGTTCTTATTACAATAAGAAAAGTCTCCTTGTGTTGATGAATGCAATGGCTAAAAGTGCAGTGATTTCTTATAGCCTGTCACCTTTTTATTCTCAAAATAACCATGAAAGATATTGTTGGGAATCATTGGTGTTATAAAAGTTATAAGGTGTGGCACCCCCAACCAACCTTGAAGGGGTCAGCCGTGTAAAACTCTTGCTGGCCTTTTGCTTTTGTTTATGCTAATACCTTGATGTGGCATCTGTGAATGTATTGTACCAAGTATACACTGACTTTTACCTGCTCTCTCCATTTTCCACTGTGCCTGTTCTTGCCTAGGACCAAGGATGCAGAGGACAAGACGGGTGTGTAGTATTGACTGAAATTATCAGAGAAGGTCATTTTTTATGGTTTAGGTCCAAACGAAGGGACCCTTCCAACCTCAGCATCTCCAACACCTCCTGTCACACCTCCAGCCAAATGTGATGCATCTTCCTCAGTTAACCTTCTTGTACTGTAGGTGTGCATGTCCAGCATCCTTTGCACATTAATGTCTTTAGTTGTACACACGGTACGGTTGTTCAGATTTGGGAATCTGAAATGTTTTTCAGAATGTCTTTGAAAATATAAATGGGTGTTAACCCTCCTTTTTATATTGCAGTCTCACCATATCTCCCTTAAGCCTTTTCTGTGTGTATTCCTGTTCTTGATGTTGTTAAAACATAGCCTACTTGTTCCACACATTGAAAATGTAATAAACAAATGTATTGAAAACTCAAAATGTATCAGTCATCCTTTTTATGCTGTTCTAAGTGCTTTCTTGAAACAGATGATTGCGTATTGAGTTACAATGTTATCGAAACAGTGGGTGTCCTGAACGAACTGTTGAACAAACTTAACTTTAACATACACACTTTTAACATTTTGGCTGTTATTTATCGTTCTTTGTTAATGTATTTTCATATGTTTATGGCTTAATCTGAAAATATTACTAAGGCTGTGTGGTGGCCATATTTAGGCTATTCCTTAAAATAAACAAATTAACTGATTGACTGCATTGATCTAACTTTTAACGTATAACCTGTTACTGGTTGCCATATATTATAGATGTTCATGGCTTACTCCTAAAATTGTGAAGGCTGTGGGTGTGTAGGCCTATATAGTTAGGGTGGCCACCTTCATCTCATCAAAATAACTGGAGAGGATCACTGAACATCTCAAATACCCACGGTAACATTGGATACAAAATACATACATTTCAACAATGTAAGTTTATTATGCATGACGACAAACAGGCAAATCACGGAACCAGGAATGGAGCTGATGCCAAGAGGTAGGCTAAATGGCAGTGTCAGCTACCACAGAATAGACTATTTCAGAACGATGTTTGCAGAGCAAACTTGCGATATGTCATGGGCACTATGTAAACATGCTAACCAACGTTATAGCACTTCAAATTGAACTCGTGTTTGGAATGTTTCGATGTTTCTCGTGATCATTGCTGTCTATCCCATAGAAATAACATGGCAGCGCCAGGGCTGGTTAGAACTGTTGTAGCGTACGTGAACCACGTGACGGCGCGGCGGCGACTTCAAAGAGTGTCGCAACTCTCTCTATCTATGGCTCTGACTAACGCTAAAAAGAAGCCTCGTCTTTAAAGGTTTTGACTCAGCAGGGCTCAGTTATACTAAGCACGAATCCTCCCGGATACTCGACTTTGAGAAACAGCCCTGCTCCACATGGAATTTCAGCATCAGGGAACGCGCCTCATGCCGGATATGACTCATGATCATGGGCGTATAGTGAGCGTTGCTGACTCGCCCCCTTTCCTTGGAAAAAGTTTACAGAAATAACCTATTAGAATTATGTTCCAGCATAATGTCCGTTTGCAAACGAACTGATGCATGCGTGATTACCTCTGGTGCATTGGGAAGCTTGTCAAAATGAATTTAATTTCTAAACCACTTTCAGCAACAGTGTAGGTTAGGCCTAGGCTGTTTAATAAAATGTAATTTTAAAATAGCCTATCTTTAGGCTACAGTTTCAACTGAAGTGGCATCAAACACCTAAATGTTGGTATTATTCTTTTCTTTTATTAGACTATTTTAACTAGCATAGCCCAAGACCAGCAACAATGTGCTCTCTTGTTATATAAAATAAAATACATATGAAGGCCCTATTTTGATAGGCATTAACTGTCTACTCTAAACCTATCTCAACTCTTCTGAAAGTTGTGTTATCCAGAAGCACTGAGATGCTTGTCTCAGAAATTATGAGAATAAAAATCGGACTCTTTTTCAATCAATGTAAGTATGTATTGATGGTGATGGTGCTTCGGCTCCTACAAAAACTCTAGTGCCCATGACAAATCACATCTGAATCAGCGACAAAGAGATGAAGACAGACCAGTCTAAACTTTCAGCTTTAATGAATACTGTGATTTCAGTACAAGCTGTGGTGCTAAAATACCATCATCAAAATATCAATTTAATAAATAGTAATAATTTAATAAATTTGTCATTTCATAAATAATAAATCCACACACTCAAGCGAGTCTCTGAAAAGTACAGACACTTGTAAATCACTTATTTCAAGAATAGGATACACCTACAGTCCATTTCAGACAAGTCAACAATAAAGACATGTGATGACAGGCCATTCCTTAACAGCAAAGTGTGTATGTCTGTCAAATCTAGAATAAATGATGAACATGCAATGAGGGTGTCTGTTCAACAAATGCCTGAGCAAGAGAGCCCTGCTCTGGGGTCAGGCATTCTGAGTTCCATTATTATTCTTATTCTCTACAGGTGTAAGATTTGAAAACAGCTTTCCCAGTGAGAAAAGTATATGGGGGTCCATTCATTCAAACAAAAATCCTCAACAACAAAAAAAATAACACGCTCACTCTTTCCCATGATATTCTTGTGACTTTACTGTCTTTTTTTCATCCATTCACTTTTAGTTGTTCCCAACTGTCCAGACCACTACTGGTCACATGGCCTTTCTCTCAGCACCTGTAGGGTAAGGCTGGCTGGCCGACCTTGATGCGGGGGCCTAGGAGCACCCCGAGCAGCATCTTCTCCCCCCAATCTAACAGCTTGTTTACAGTGAGACTCAGCGGAGACATGAGATCCGTGTTTCCACTTAACCCCTCAACCGCCTCCACTGCGGTGGGTGGATGCACCTTCTGCAGAGAGCCATTAATATGCATGGAGGGAATCTCTCTGATGCTTTCGGTCTTGGGTTTGCTGCGATCTGGCACCCCCTGGTGGCTTTTGACCACTCTTTGCTTTGCTTCTGCATCCTTCTGGGCTGTCACTGCTCTGTCTTGGCTCTGCCTGTCCTTTCTTCGTGTGAGAGATCGCGAAGCGGCTCGGTGTGGATTGGGGTGTTGAGAACTTGAAGCTTTCCTCTGCCTCTCCTTTTCCTCCTCTGCTTTCCTCTGTGACTTTCTAGCTCTGTGCCGTGCTCCTGACTCCCCCGTGTGGAGGAGTTGTGAACTGCTAGTTGCATCCTGACGGAGGTCGGCCCTCTTGCTGCTCTGTGTGGTGGCCCTCGGTGGCGTGTGAAGGGAGGCGCTCACAGGGGTGAGGGCTAAAGTGAGACGTTGGCGCTTCTCTGAGACCGACGCCGGGTCTGATGGGAGTTGTAGTGTGACGGGCTTCTGGGGACCCCGCTGGTCCTCTGACGGTGCCTGCACCTCTATGGGCTGGAGTGAAAGAGTGAGACTTTTAAGCCTATCAGAGAGCGCCAGGGTGAACTCAGGAGCCTTTGACTGGGCCAGTCCTTTGTTTCCACTCTGCTCTGCCGTGTCGTCTTTGCTGTTGGAGGTGTCACAGTGTGTGTTTAACTTTACGCCTTCTCCGTGTTCTTTGTTGCCACGCTTCATGTCCTGAGCGCCGGGGTTGAGTTTGGTCGAGAGCGATACAGAGGAGCTGCAGTCTGTGTGGTCACTGGTAGGGAATGGTTGCGGTGGGTCCAAAGCTCTGCCAGACGGCTCAAGCGTACGACGTGTGTTTGTGCATGCAGGGGTGAGAGTACCCTGGAAAAGCTGAAGCTGACCCAGGAAGTTAAAATTTGGGGAAATGGAGGGTCGGCGCTCCTTGACAAATCTGTAATTGTAGAGAGAAAGTTTTGTATTTATAATCAGCAGATGGTTCTGTAGGCTGCTATAGATAGATAGATAGATAAATAGATTAGCATGACTGTTAATGATCTCTGTCTGGCAGTGAAGTCGCACCTGTACGCATGATCCAGATCCATTCCCAGGTGATGCATTATGTAGGCCACAGCAAGAGCTGGGGAGCGAGAAATACCAGCTGCACAGTGCACCAGCACAGAGGATCCCAAAGACATGGCCCCATCTAAGACAAGACAACACAGAAAGAAAAGTGAGAAACAACAAATGCACACCATGCAGACGGTCTGTCAATGCAAGCTGATGTAGACAGTGATGCACTTGTGTACTTACCAATGAACCGTAGCGCCTGTGGGATCCACGGCAGCAGGTCGTCCCGCAGAGAGTCGTCTATGGGGATCCGGAGGTACTGAGACTTGGGAAGAAATGTAGGCTGAGGGGAGCAGCGGCTGACGCTGAGCACGTATGAAATTCCCCGTGCAGACAGGCTGTCCTACAACCGGTGAGAAAACAGATACGGCATTGTTAGGACAATAAAACTAGGTTAGTAGCTCCGGCCGACCCAGATGAGCTCATGTCACTTCGAGAGCACGTAATAGGTCAAAGACAGACTAACGCTCGCATCCACACAAATGCAAAACAAGACTGCAGAAACTTAACGAAAATGCAGATAGTTGAAATGTTGTTTACCTGCGTGACGTCTGTTTCTGCACCCAGATACAGATGCGGCAGGATGCAAGAGAGCGGGGGACGCTCATTCTCTCTTTCTCTGTGGAAAACCATCCTCCTTTCTTCTGGGGTGCACTCTGTGCAGAAAAAAAACCGAGCATGTTGAGTGACTTCATAGAGCCAAAACAAGAGATGACGCAGATGCATGGACTTCACAATCTCATTTATACTACACAAATGTAGGCTAGTATTTTGTATTGCATTCAACATAATATGAATATATAGCACCAAACATGCATGAAGTTAATGCATTCTCCAACACTAGTGAAGTCATATTGGAATGCACTGAAATAGGGCAGTGTTGCATGCATTTTATAGGCTACTTACTTAATTCATACTGCTGTGATATTATTATGGATGAATTAACTCACCAGTGATTTCTTTATCCGATATGTTGGAAAAAAAGGAATAGATGAAAAATCAAATGCGTTTTAGCTCAAAAGTTCAATGCACTGAAAAGTAGGCTACACGCCGCAAATGCTGAATCGCAGAGTCGCGTTTCTTCCCAATAATCCCGTTTAAACCGTTTCTATGCAGTATTTCCCATTGAATGCGCGAAGATTACGCCGGTCTGTGTTGGAGATGTGTTCCGCAGCTCTCCGTTCTCAATCTGCGACGTTATCGCTGTTTGTTGTTGAATGTCTATACCTGAGAGAGGGAGGAAAAGGATGAGGTAATGCCGAGTCCAGACGCCAATAATAGTACATTTGTATGTGATGTCATTTTTAGCCAATGAGCGCTTAGCGCTCTCCAGTGACGCGCGCGCGGGCACGCTCCTTTTGTTCGACATCATCAGTTTGCCCAAGGACCCCGGCAGTTTGACTGGGAAGGATGGGGCACTATCATTCTGCTACTGAAAGGGAGGGGGAGACATCGCCCCCACAGGCGAATACTGCAGTTAGTCCCTGCTACTGTGGAACGCTGTGTGCGCAACGGCAATTTTCCTTTATTTATTTTATAGTGTAAACACCATAAATTATTTTGCGCTCTGCGTTCATTGTGCTATATTTATTTAACCTTGTAATGCATGCAATCATGTCGGTCGTCTGAGGTAGCTTGCTTGGGTCGTCAGAGGTAGAGGTAGCATCATGTTTTACATTTGTTTGTCTAGTAGCACTTGCAAGCGTATGCACGCCAGATCGGTCTCCATCACGGATAAATTCAGACCTTGCGGGTGCTCTAGGATGAGCAGCAGCCAGCGGCTCTCAAACTAAGTAAATGGACCCACCACGTTTAGTCCAGTTTAAAGATTATTCACAATATAGACCTACATTATCATTTAATTGTCGTTTAGTTTCATTATGTCAAAAAAAATGCTGAGGTTTAGGACACAGTGTAGTTACCTGACTGGGGTGGGTGCAGGGCAGGGAGACGTAAACGCTGAATTTCGGTGTCCGAGGTATACTGGTGACAGGCGCATAATAGGCCCGTGCCACCGGGATTTAGATTTGTCACACATTGGTAGGCCTACACATTTCACAGAAATCAGAAATCAGATGCCATATGTATCTTAAAATCCTAAACACAAGGTGTTTATTGTCAGTGGTACGGAAATGAGATTTGAATTACTGATTGTTTGATAGTTTGCATAAATTATTTTTGAGGCCGGCTGGCTGCAGATTACTTGTTTGATTGCACACAATTTGCAATAAATAGAACTGACCTAGTTAGATGTGTGTGGTAGAATAATCTAAGCTGAAAATTGATTCTAGGATAATTCACAACTTGTAGGACATACATGAAACAACATGGAGAACTGTGTGAATATATGGCATAGTTTTACTTTCACATTTTTCAGTACAGAGTAAATTGGAATCTAACACAGGTATCTGACAGGTTTAACACCGATACACTGGGGCTGTATTAGCTAGCGGATACTGCACAGACACGCTCACGCGCACACACAAATATGACAATGATTCAAATTCAACTACAATGACAAAGTCCCACTGAATGCACACTTGCATCAAGGGAAGCATAGTGACTCCTTATTCAACATATATGACAGTGTCCCATAAACTTCATTAGATTTTTTTTTTCTTATAATATGGTACAGTCACACTCATCCCACACATACACACCTAATGCTGAACCAAAGCAAGATGATCCCTGGCGTTGTGGTTGACTGTTGGCAGCTGGGTTGGTCCTAATCTTTCTCTCTGTTTTTCTGCCATCTAAGATGCGTGTGTGTGTGTGTGTGTTGAAGACTAGTGTGTTATCTATTGACTATTGTGTGCGCATTGGAGTACTCGCTCATTTAAACATGTTCACATGATAAGTGCTCAAACAGGCGCTCTGGAACATCTCTCACAACCTCATCACAACTCAACACCCAATTCTGGCTTTGTTGTGTTGTGGTTGTGGTTGTGGTTGTGGTTGTGGTTGTGTTGTGTTGTGTTGTGTTGTGTTGTGTTGTGTTGTGTTGTGTTGTGTTGTGTTGTGTTGTGTTGTGTTGTGTTGTGTTGTGTTGTGTTGTGTTGTGTTGTGTTGTGTTGTGTTGTGTTGTGTTGTGTTGTGTTGTGTTGTGTTGTGTTGTGTTGTGTTGTGTTGTGTTGTGTTGTGTTGTGTGCAAGTAAGTGTGTGTGTGTTTGAGTGCAAGAGTGGAGGTCACCACAGATCACCGCAGATCATTGTAGTGTGTGCATGCCTGTGCGTGTGTGTGTGTGTCTACATAAGAATTCACTGCTGCACTCTTCATGTGCAGACAGACAGACAGACAGACGTGCAGACAGAGGACACCCTTTTCAACCTCCCTCTGCCCCGCGGTCCTCTCAGCCGTCTCTACAGCCTCTAACGGAAGAGAACTGGCCACCTGGACACGACCTGAACATTTGGACCACCATGAAATCATGAAATGTACAAAACAATGAAATGGGGCAACAAACTTCAAGTTAACACATCACTAACATCAGCACTGAGATGAGACAAAATAGACAGGTAAATACAATAAAAAAAAAAAAAAAAAGAAAAAGAAAATGAGAAACAAACAAAACAAAACAAAAAAAAAACCCACACGTCACAACCAATCACAAAGCATCTCTCATCTCTGAAGTCATGACGGGGAGTGGAATAAATGCAATAAATGAGGAGCCCACGAGCGGGTCTAATGAAGCGTGCGTGATCACTTCCCTGCCTGAGCCTTGTTAAAGTGCACTAAGCCTGCTCTTCTGCGCCGGGGAATATGGGAAGAATGGAAATGGGGAATCTTTGCAGTGATAACATGCTGAGCGAGCTGATGAGAAAGCTGTGTGTGTGTGTGTGTGTGTGTGTGGTGTGCGTGTGCGTGTGCGTGTGTATGTGTGTGGGGCGGGGGGGGTCAGAGCAGAGAACACTAATGTCTGAGGATATACTGGGAGGGCTGGAGGGGGGGGGGGGGGGGTGAGATTAGGTCAGTGAAGGGCAAGCGTCCGGCCCATCTAGAGGCACCTGCCTCCCTTAGTGTATTTCTACTTCATCTGTACAATTCCTCCGATTTGTGCATGTGAGCGAGCAAAGGGGTTTTGGTGCGTTCCTCCCATCCATGGCTTTACAAGGAATGTTTAAGAGACGTGTGGGTGAGTGTCTTGTGTACGCGTACACTTCGCAGGAATGCTATCGGAAGTGGAAATGTTAGTGCGCGTGCGCGTCGACCGCTCGCCCCCCTCCCAGCACGATGCGCACCAGCTGCCAACACAAGCACAGAGCACACTTCAGTCACCAGGCCGGACGGAGAACACAACAACCACCACAATTCTGTACACCACACACACACACACACACACACACACACACACACACACACACACACACACACACACACACACACACACACACACACACACACACACACACACACACACACACACACACACACACACACACACACACACACACACACACACACACACACACACGCACACGCACACACTCATTCACCCATGCAAACAAACACGCACACTCACACATGCTCTCTGACACACACGCACACACAGGTAAACACCAATAAAAACAAGAACTGTTGCGCTGATGATAACAGTAATAATAATCATAATAATTGTAATTAGGACAGTTATATGGCCGTCGCAGAATGCCGGCTGTGTTTTTTTTTTCCCTTATGTACGAATGCTTCTGAAGTTTTCTTTCTTTGTTCAGGGTTCTGGAAAGTAGAACGCTGGTCTGCGTGAGGGCTCTAGGAAGGTGATGGTCTAGGCATGGATTCCAGGAGAAGACTCTAGAACTGTTCCGACAGCAGCTCACAAAGACGCTTGGAGACGGTGTCCTTACTGCTGCGCAGAGTCAAGCGGTACATCTGAAGAATGAGAGTAAGAGAGAGAGAGAGAGAGAGAAAGAGAGAGAGTTACACAATGTGTAACACTCTAATATATACTAATACACATACTATAGGTAGACTATTATAGTTAGCACACTGTGCTAAATACAGGTGAGTACAGCATACACACATACTAACTGTATGCATAGACATGACGCACATACTCACACTCAAGTGAAACACACACACACACACACACACACACACACACCGCATGCATGCATACTTCTACAGACACATGATTAATGGTCACTAAAGACTTGGTCCAACTGAGAGTGGGGTTCTGAACACGAATAACACGCCCAATGGCCTGGAGTCTACCACTGCACTGAGGGAGGGGGAGCGAGAGAAATAGAAAGAAAGAAAGAAGGAAAGGAATGGAGAAAGCTAGAGACAGCATGACGCTGATCAAAGAGAGACCGCAAGAGTGCAAGATGACAGGAACAAGAAAGTCAGATATGAGACAGACAGACAGACGGAGAGAAAGAGAGAGAGGAGAGAGAGAGAGAGATAGATAGAGAGAGAGAGAAAGAGGAGTGTTACCTGCTCCCCAGGCTTGAGTTGCAGCAGCAGACACAGAGACACAGACACATCAGTGAGATGCAATGAAACACAGAGGCTTTAGCTGTTGCGCGCCCCACGCCAGCACAGACGGCAGACAACAGAGAACGTGTGTGCATGTGTGTGTGTGCAGACGCGCGTATCTGCGAGCGCAGGTGTGTATGTTTACAATGTTCATACAAAAGAGAAGGCTGGATCGAAGGGTCAGTCGTTATTTCTGTGTGAGTGTTCAAGATTATAGGTAGTGTAGTGTCATATTTAGATTTAGACTCATGGTAGTGCTTTCACTCCGGCAAAAATTTACTTAGGGAAAGGGATTGGGATCTTCGTGCTCGTGTTTGGTCGAATAAGTGTGTGTGTGTGTGTGTGTGTGTGTGTGTGTGTGTGGTGTGTGTGTGTACACGTGCATGTCCATGTATATGACTTACCTGGGCTTGGGCATTGGGCTCCAGTCTGAGTAGGCAGCCCACCTGCTGGGCCTTGGTCTGGATGACTCCAGCGCACACAAAGTTCTCTGGGTTAGGGTCCACGTTCTCCAGCAGGGCTGTTCCAAGGCCCAACAACTACCCAGGGGAAGAGGGTGGTGTGGTGGTGGTGGTGAACATGGGGTGCAAGAAACAAAGTGACTCTAAAACGACCTCGGGGAAGCTCTAACCTCAAAAATGTGCTACTCCAAGAATATCAACCGTGCTTATTTCTGGAATATTTCTGTTTTAAATAGAACATGCTGCACACTCCATGTATTTCAAATGGTTTTGCAAATAAAAGCACATACAATGTTTTGACCCACCACACCAGGGTCTTCTTCAGGCCTGAAGAAGACCCTGGTGGTGGTTTTAAATAAACCTTGTCGGTTTTGGAGTCTCAGTGTGCGGACATCTACTTTCCTTTATCACTTTTACATTTACTGTGTCCTGCACCTGGCCCCAGTGAGGTGGGATGTGCATGCACCTAATTAACCTAAACTTTGCAAATAAAAGTACACAAAGTGCTCAAAAGGCAACATCTTACTAAGTGTCTTCTAGATTCAGAGAGCGCAAGAGATTTGAAGGTACCCATCTACATTCAATTCATCTATTCTACAGCCAAATCCTGATAGGGCTCTGGAGATCAGCAGGGAAGTGTCTGATTGTGTGTACCAACTACCAAGACCACAGCAAAAGCTGCATCTGTAAATCTCTTACCTTGGCTTTGACCACCTCTGTGTCAATGCCATGGCCAGCCTTGAAGATCTTCTGTGCCTCTTGCTGAGGCCTGCGGAGGGGAGAGGCAGAGTGCAAGAACGCACGTCAGATTACTGGAAAGGGCAGATTGAGTAACTCTGCGGTTGACATAGTAAACGTATTACACAATCGTCTAATGCAACCGACACAAGCCAGTAATCTGTTACAACCCTCCTAAAGCCACCACCCCTGACACACATTCAGGCTAATATGCTGGATACATCACTGCACCAACCCATTCTCAAACAATGAGAGAGCTAGGCTAGGCTAGGCTGGTGTATATATCTCTGGTGTAACATCTCCTTGGTGCCTTTTTCAGACAACTACAGACAGCAGCACAAACTATTTTGATTGGCTCAAACGTACAGGAAATGCAAGACTGGGCTCTTATGTGACTTGATGTATTAAATCACAGCCAAATGACGTCTCTGGAGAAATCGCATACCGTTTTTCCAATCGAGAATCGAGCCATCACAAAATGAGCGAGTAGTCAATGACTTGTCCCCCACACACTTGATCACTACCAGATAATTACTGTCAAGTGAAGACCCACACACACACACACTGGATCTTCCACCCTCCACCTCTACACACACCACAAACACACTCACTGGCTGAGCTGTTTCCAGCGCTGAAAGAACTCCTGTGACAACATCTCAGTGGGCTGGAAGAATTTGTTGATGGTGACGGGAAGCTTGAGGGTGAGATTCTGCAGGGCTCCACCATACCTGAGCGAAGATTGTGTGAGGGGAGGGAGTTGAGCTTTATAATGTCAATCTTGATAAAAATGAAGGCTGAGTAAATTAGTGGTAATACGTTAAGTGCACTGAGAGAGTATGTGGCAACGGCCAACGGTACCTGAACTTGATGTTGAGAAGCGGCGCATCAACGAAATCAGTCAGACACTCGATGTTGACCACCTGCTGCACCTGGGCTCCGCCCTCAATCAGAGGCTCCACTGTTTTAGTCTGCAAATTCAGCTGTGGGGGCAGTTAAGGAGAACATGCACACACTCCTTCACCCTCTCTCTCTCTCTCACACACACACACACACACTCTCCTCTCTCTCACACACACACACACAAACCTACCTCCCTTGATCCCAGCTCATGCACACGGCAACAAAACGTGCAGTGGCAGGGTCAATATTTCCATCAGCACGAGCTGCTGAGATGCCAGTTCTTAACGTATCTGATGCCTACCCGAAGAGAGCGCTGATTCAGAGAAAGGATATGAGTGGGCAGTTCATCTGGGCAGGACACTGTAGTGGAGAAGCTGACAAACTGCACTGAAGTCTTATTGCCGTAGAACAAGTACATTCTGCCTGTGAGGGGAAAAACACACAAACACAAATAAAACATCTAGTCTGCAACATGCAGAGCTTGCTTTGGTTCATGCAACAAACCCTAAAGGTAAGGTATTATGCTATCTGACAAAGTTGGGGAGTTTATTGATTTCGATCAGGGGGAGGAAGAGGGTTGAGGGCTCACCCAGGTTCTGGCGATACTCAGACTTGATTCCAATCTGCAGCAGCTGGTTCTCAAACAGCACTCCGTTATTCTTACACACAAACCTAAAAGAGAGAGCGTAGAAGAAGAAGAGACAGAGAGATGGAGAAGGGTAGAGAGAAAAAGGAATGAAACCAAAGTGACTCTCTTAACAGCACTGCAAAAACACTGCACCAGACGCTGTGGAGAGGGTTGTGCCAACACTGGGGGATCAACGAGTAGAATGTGTTGATGAGAAAGAAAAACAACAGATGGACTGTCTCCCAATTCTCAGGTGTCAGGAAATTCTGGTGACTAAATACGCAGAACCGGACACAATAAACAAACTTAGCTTCCAAATGTAAATGCTTAGTTCCTCACAAGTATCTAAAAAGTCCATATTATGCATGCAAAAACAATTTAAAAAATTAAAAATATTTATATATAGACACACACAAACACACTTTTGTAGTGTTCATGGCAAAAAAACTGCCCAAGAAGCTCCCGATACAGAGGCAGAAGACATAATAATGAGCAGAAAATGCCTACTTAACGACAACAAACGCTCAAGTTCATCAGATAGTTCAGATTCAACTCGGAAAAGTAGCCAAAAATCAGTTTCTTGAAAATAAGTGCTTTTGAAAAACATGATACATGAAGTTAAGTTTACACCATGGGAAACCGAACAAACATCAAAAAAGAAAAATAGCCTCCATGCAACAGCTGACGGTTTTTTGTATTGGTTCAAGAGGTCTGGCACAATGTGCCCAGTGTGTCTACTGACAGTAAAGCTGAAGGTGGCCCAGCCTCTTTGCGTGTCATCTTTAGTGAAGCCCACTGGCAGCGGAGCAGAAATTCAGACAGAGAACCACTGTCTCGCTCTTCATTTCCTCCTATTATTCAATTACTCCTCATCCACTCTGTTGATCCATTAATTTAACCTTTACAATTTAGTTTAGTAATTCAATTTGATTATTCCTGTAGCCAATTACAGTTCAAGAGACTGACACTGGCTTCAGCCTGGTGCAGAAAACCCTTTGGAATTGCACGAGAAAAGGACTTGAGCTCCTAGGAGAAACATTCTAGTTGAGCGGTGGACCACCTGATAAAAGGAGGAGCAAAGAACCAGTGGCTCACCAACTTCTGCTGTCAGTGGGCCAACAGCAGCTGTTATGTGTCTGCTATCTGGGTGGACAGGACAGGGAGGATTCCTTTGAAAGTGTCCAAGGGCGCACCCAACCACACCATGAACATGTGAACATACATTGATGTCCAGGGGGCACAGCCTCAGTGGCATTTCTGGTTTACATCAACCACACATCTCTTAGTAGTGATCCCCTTCTGTTGGCTCTGCAGGGAGATGCTAAACTGTGGTAAGAAGCCAGCCTTGATGAGACATTAGTTGTGTGCCATTTTGTGCGTAATGTCCTCTCCAAAAACATGCTGTGGCACAAAACGTTTCGGATAACACTTGTCCGCATAGCATAGCATAGGCCAATCTTTCAAGAAGATGAAACTCGCACACGGGCCCCGAGCAGAAAAGCACCTGCACCCGAGAGTGTATTGGAGTGTGTTGAGCTATGTGCAGCTCTAGAGCTGGGGGCGGTGGGGCGGTGAGGAAGCTCTTACTTGTTGAGCAGATCTTCTGCTTCAGGCAGAGGGGGAGCAGGTTCCTCAGAGACAGCAGCAGCAGCAGCAGGAGGAGGAGGAGCAGAGCTGATGGAGGGAGGGGCAGGCCAAACATAGAGGAAGAGAGAGAGAGAGAGAGAGAGAGACAGGAAGGAAAGAAGGGATGGAAAGAGATGGTGGGAGGTAAGGGGAGAGGTGTAAGAAAGGGTGGAGAGAGGTAGAGAGTAGGAAAGAGGGATAGGAAGATAGATGGATAGAAGATGGGATGATGATGGAGAAGAGTTCCAGAGAAAAAGAGGGGATGGTATGTTGATGAAGTGAATCAAGTCAGATGTAAATAAGAGTGAAAGATATAGCCAAAAACGTGGAGCATTGCCATATGTGTGAGTGTGTTTGAGAGAGAGAAAGAGAGAGAGAGAAAGGGGAAGAAAAAGAGACAAGCACAGGTGTTAGTGCCAGCATTGAACCCAGCCTGGATAATACACCACCACTGCTAAGCACACACCACAGAACACGACACGCAGACAGTGCAGCTAGTGGCAACACAGAACAGCTACATGCATATTACGGCTATGCAAACACCTTCTGACAACTTCAAGAGGCATACAGCATCTATATACAGAGTATACATCAACACGAGCCAACAGAGTGTATATAGATTGTATGTAATAAAAAAAAAAAAAAAAGAATTGCAATTAAAGAATTGCTTAGCGGTTTTTAACAGTATGACTAGATAACATTAAGTTTGGGATGTTCTCTTCTGTTTAACGAAAACGTTCACAGCAATCCACCACTGGCCCCTTACTCGGAGTCACCAGGACCCTCAGCCAATAGGGTTTCAGAGGTCTCAGGGGGTTGTTCCAGATCTCTGCCACCGTCCAATCAAATGTGAGGACACACCAACAAACACACGAGTACATACATACACACAACAGAGACATACAGGAAACATGTACACACCACACACACACACACGCGCACACACACACACACACCAAACCAAGGGAGGGTATTCGACAGGGGAGGGAAAGAAAAGGAGAGATAGAAGGAAAAAAGCAAGAAAAGAGTCACATACACAGCAAGATAAAGAAGACAAGAAGATAAAGAAGACATTTTTTTTTTTTTTACACAGAAAACACAGAAAACCAAAGAAAGTTTGACTGGAAGGCAGAAGAGATAGAGACAGTGAGAGAGACAGAGAAAGCAGTTTGACAGACAGCCACAGAGAAGGTACAGTAGCACAGAAGACTTGCTTAAAAGCTCTTAAGGAAGTTAAAAGTCATTAAAGTTTGAAATCGAGTAGGAGTTAGAACTATCCCAGATGACAAGGGGAACTGGTGGACTGGTGGAGCTTTACCTCAGGAAGCCGTCGTCATTGACACCTGCGCTGGGCGCAGCCGACCCCTCTGAAAACACATCGACCAATAGGCTGCCAGCACTGGGAGGAGCTGAGCCAACCGCAGGGGCTGGGCGGAGTCCGAGCAGGTCAGCGGATGGAGAGGGCGTGGACTGGAGAGGGAACACAACGAGAGAGAGGAGTTGAGCAATGTACAGTAGGGATCACAAGTCCATATTAACGTTATTGAAGCATCTCCACCTCCCTCTGCTCTCTGTGTACAGAGGGAGGAATCTGAGGTGGCCGAGGGGAGGTAGTAGCCTATGTCTGCTAGCAGCTTAGATGGCAGATTATTACAAACAGAGAAAGGATTAGTGTTTGTGTATACTTGAGTGTGTGTGTGTGTGTGTGTGTGTGTGTGTGTGTGTGTGTGTGTGTGTGTTTTGTTTTGTGTATATAGGTGTGGCCATCTGTGCTCTTATATCGGGCTCTTACAGCGTTGGACGCAGCCATAGCAGAAGAGTCTGCCCTCTCCCCTCCTCCGTTCAGCTCTCCTCCCTCTCTCTTGCCATCCTCCAGCTCGTTCACGGACACGGCCCCCGGACCCTTCTTCTTCTTCAGCTTGGCCAGGATGGACGACTCCCTCTCAGGGAACGGAGGCATCTCTTCCAGAACAGTGGCCTAAAATACACACACACACACACACACACGCACACCCCTTTCAGAATGCTAAAGGAAACGAATGCTGCCAATAAACAGAACTCTGGGCTGACACTTGCCATGCACAGTGTAAATGCAAACACAGTGCCTATTTGATAATATTTGTGAAGTCCTATTTGATAGGGAAATGTTCCAGGTTACACCAAATCCAAACACTGGAGTGTGTGCAGCATCATAGTAAAAGCAAATAAGCGCAATCAGCAATCAACAGGGTCCAGACATAGACCATGAGGAAGCGGACAAACCCAAACCAAACCAGTCTGGGACAACAAGCGACGTTACCGATTGGTTTTGTGAAGAGTGAGTGTGAAGCTCAAAATAGGAGGCTATGGGCGCCGCCATGTTTGTCATGCTATCTGTCATAAGCTAACGGGCAGACAGACAAGCCATAAAATCACACTAGACATCATTGTTTGTTACAATAACTGTATTATTGAATAGCACTGTGTCTCAACTTCGAAAGTTGCAGAGAAATAAGCAATAAAAAGTCTTCTGGCAAATGTCTTTCATATCTGGTACATAGCTTCCCATATGACATTATGAATGAGCCTATGAAGTTTCATGAAGAGCGGCCATCATCACTGGCATATATTGACTGCTGAACCTTGATTGCTGTTGGCGGCCATTTTGAGGTGTGAGGCAATGTTTACAGTAGGCAGTTCTTGAGATGATGTTTCATGAAATTTGGTGTTTGTCCATAGAATCTAGTAGTGATGGTAGTTTGAGATCGGGCCTTTACATCAGAAGACATTAGCAACTGAATCATTATGGGTCACGACCTGACATTTCTTTGGCATGCAACTTTGAAACGGAGTGCCGAATCAAAAGTCCAAAAAAAACAATTTTGTGCGAATCGAATAGATGGCTTTAGACTTGTTTGACTAGACGTGGAAATGGGCGTGGCTGTGTGCGCTAGATACAGGAGTTTCTAATCTGAATAAAAAAAATATTGTTCAAAAATTCCACATGGAGCCTGAGATATGACCCAAAACGTAAATGTGCTTTAAGCAGCTCTCCCCTGAGTAATTTCGGGGTAATTACACTTTAATGGCATGGGTAGGGCATTACCTACCAAGTCTGGTGCCTGTGTGACTTATAGTAAGAAAAAATCCTTTTTAAAATCAGTTTTACTGCTTGGACCCCTAAATAGGGAAAACACTGAGAACAGTCTATCAATTTGATCGTGTCTGACGTATTCAACCAAGTCACCACCCGCCAGTTTATGTACGGTCAATGGTTACTCATCAGCAGAAATCTGTGCTATGATTTGAAGAGAAACGAAGCCATATTGCAACTTCATATGCATGTTCTCATCACACCTAACCATGTTTGTGTTTATTCACATAATGTGTTTGGGTATGTATGCGTGTGTGTGTGTGTGTGTGTGTGTGTGTGTGTGTGTGTGTGTGTGTGTGTGTGTGTGTGTTCTTACCAGGACGTCAGTGCTGGCGATGGAGGAGAGCTTGAGGTACTCGACGGCGCGCTGCTGCAGCTCCACGTCGCTGTTGCGGATCTGGCTGTCGCAGCGCAGCACCTCCTGGATGGTGCTCTTGGTCTCGGGGAACAGGTTGATGAACTTGATGTAGGCCGAGAGCAGCAGTGCCCGTGTGGGGACCGAGCACAGGTGGAACTTGGAGTGCAGCAGGTTGAACTGCACCAGGGGGCTGCAGGACAGGACAGGGGGGGAAGGCAGGAGGAACATATGAGTTAATCTACCAACTGCCATGTATACAATGACATATCATGGGGCTATTCATCTAGCCATGACTTGGGTGTCACATCGCCCCCCGCCAAAACATCTAAAAAACAGGAGTCTCAGGATAGGTCCTGAAATCTATCCATATGGATGTATAACACTATTATCATTATTATTGTTATGGTGCTGTTCTTGCACAATTGACACTAAAGCAGTGAGTGAAAAGATGCACATCAGTGAACTGCTTTGTTATTGCACAATTGCAAACTATTACAATGATTTTATTGCATAACTCGGCATGGTTGCACCATGCTTGCATGACCAATACTTCCCAAAACAACAGCAATGAAATGATAAGGATGCCATTTAGGTTTGTAAATCACGACTCGATACAATAACAATACTTGATATATTATATCATAATATATAATATTAAGAATGTCTGTGTTACATGACTGTAAATGCAGCTTTAGCTTGTAGATATTCTCTGACCTGGACCGCGGGTCCCCAGCGATGAGGTTGCCAAACTCTCCTAGGATGTAACCTCCGACCTTCACCATGTTCTCGTGGCAGGCTGGGGCCTGGAGGGCCTGAGGAGCACCAGAGTATTGGTCACAGGGCACATGGCCAAAGAGCAGCCAACACTTACAGTACAATCATTCCACACTCTGACATGCAACGGACAGTTGACAGTTCTGTTTCAGAACGGAATTTCCAACACTAGACAAGCCTAGACCTTTTACAGTCTATAGACTAGACTCACAAACGTACTGAGCTTGAGCACGAGTGCCATTCAGCCCTGCACGAAAATAGTGATAACGTATGATGCACCACTGAGTCAATACTGGTCAGCACAATTAAAAAGATCTGTACTGGATGGAGAACAGTGAACTTTTTTTTATAAAGATACAATCAGCTTAAGAGACAATACGTGAATCGGGTGCAAAGCATTTTCCTATGCTTGCGCACTTTTCTAGACAGACTTGGATCTTGGTAATCAAGTCTAATATGATTGCTGTGGATCTGGTATCTGGACAAAAGCACACATCAGAGCGGCTTCAGTACCTCAAACACAGTCTTGGCAGCGTAGCCCTGCACGTCGTCCCGGTTGATGACGATCTGAATGACACGGTACCAGACCTCCTCACTGACGTAATCTCCCGCAATGCGGATCAGGTTGAGGATGGTGTCCACATACCAGGAGTAGTCCACAGCGTACTTCTCAGCCAGAATGGCTACCTTCAGCACCTGCCAGGACACCAAAACAGCCCATGATCAATGCACTGCACAAGATGCACAACATGCACTGCACAACATGCACATTTCACATAAACATAGATCAACATGTATAAGCCATAACAACTACTGTAGTCATCTAATGATTATATTGGTTATAATAAAATTGTTAACATTCTACTTTTTTAAATAATGTTCTGTAAGTAGATAAAGACCCTCCTAAAATACACACATAACCACAATTATCTTATGTATACTTCAATGTGGGAAACAGTTATCAAGCCAGTGCAAACATATTGCAATCCTTGATAAGAGGGTGGTTGGGAACGCATTTAAACAGGGGCGTGGGTGAATTCAAATTGACAAGAATTATTCTTCAAGAAAACAATTTCAGGAAAAAGCTCAACAAAACTATACCATATACAGACATAACCTGTACTTTTTCCCACTATACCATCTATGACAGACAGACAGACAGACAGACAGACAGACAGACAAACAAACAAACAGACAGACAGGCGTACCATTTCCTCTCGGATGGAATAGTCGGCTGTCTCCAGGTAACTCAGCATCTCGGCGACAATCTGTTTGGCGTTGCTACGGTCACACATGGCGTAGAGGAGGTCAGCAGCCCTCTGGCGCACACTAACATCTCTCTCGGTCTGAGAACACACACACAGGACTCATGAACAGCCAGGTCTCCTAATGTTTATTACAGCTATGTATGTCTTAACAGCCAGTAGTAAAACATTTCTTTGAAACACAACTGACTAATAAACGTTTTACTTAAAGGCATTGGTAGAAGCTGAAGGGATGACATCATCGTACAGGAAGTAAAACACATACATCAAGCACATCGTGCATATGCCTGAGATTTATCTACTATAATATTGTGTAATATTTTTGTAGTGTGTGTGTGAATGTGTGTGTGTGTGTGTGTGTAATTGAACCTGTGCATACCACAGTGGGATTATTAGATTTACTAGGGGACATTTTTATTTACAGGCCTCAACATTCAGTTAGACATATATGACGCTCTCATATATGTGCATTTATGTTTGCTTGACTAAATACACTGTTACGCAAACAACGCATGGCGTCCCACACTATGTGTCCCTGTGTCATTATTGACTTGTGAGTGTATGGGTTCACTAAGGATGCCAATCAATTGCTAATTACACACTAACATCAACCAAGCTCATTAATGACTTTCATTTTGGACCCAACACTGAAACCTCACTCTAAAGAAAACATAATGATTCTGACAGATGGCATTCCTATTGGTGAGCTAGATCATGAACATCTCATGTTGATGACATGTCGGTGTTCATTTGTACGAACTGTAACAACAATCATCCCTAACGTGCATTCCTCGCGAGGGTACGGCCAGGTGTGCGTACCTTGAGCGCGTTGATGACTGTCTCGATGTGCGTTTTGACGGCCTCGTGGGAGAACTCGGAGCTGGCCAGCGTGCACATGCTCTCCAGGGCCAGGTAGCGCAGGTTGGTCTCTCGGTGCTGCAGGAACTGGCCCAGCTGGTTACAGGCGCGCACCAGCAGGTTGGGCTCACTGGGAGGGGGAACAGGGAGAGGATCACAAATGAACGGAGACAATGTCACAGCCAGGCATTAGAGGAACAAAAGAGACTTTAAGAGACATTGTAGAGTAAAGGCCAGTTCAAACACAAGATCCGCGACGAGACGAGCTGCAACATTCTAAAAACCAGCAACGTTCTAAAACTCTGCAACACAGCCAGGCATTAGAGGAACAACAGAGACTTTAAGAGACATTGCAGAGTAAGACAGCCAAAGAGATGGCGAAGCTAAATCCAGCGAGAAGCTAGAGGACATATTCGACCAGCAGTGTGGGTGTGGAGGAGGGCGCTGACTGAGGCTGAGCACTACAAAGCACCAGATTCCATCAACCTGAATGAACTCTACTTTTTCATTAGAAACAGAAACCATTTTCTGCATTCCTTCTTCAACTCAAACTCAATACAGGAACGAGGGGGGCAATGCTCGAGTAATTTCAATGCTACAGAATGCTGACAGTAAATCTATGACGACCTGCAAATCATAAGCGAGCAGACTGCATGATATTGCCAGAGGGGCAAAATACCACTGTAAAGGGCAGGGTGGGGGGTGAATGGCTGAGGGTAGGGGCTGGGACGACATGTCAACGTTATCAATAACGTACATTCATCGACATGAATAATTTGAGTGGGGGACTGCAAACTAGGAGAGAAAACACATGTCTCTCGGTGTACAGTTCAGTGTGTGACCAACAACATGTTTCCAAGGTAATAGGGTGTCTCCGCTGTGAAAAACAAAATCTGAACCATGCACCGCAGCCAGTAACACCTTTATTGTCTATCTTCAAGACAAGAGGCAAGACCTGACAAGGAAACCATCACCAATATTCAGTTCTGGATTTAAGTGGGAACTGGGAAGGTGTAGAAGTTAATGGCTGCGTTTCCCAGATTTGTTAAGAAGCGCTTAGGAACTTCTTAGGAAGGTTCTAAGAACTCTCCTAAGAAGTTCTTAGCACTTAAAAGCTTCTTAACGAATCTGGGAAACGCGGCCAATGTAAGTCTGTATCGTTTACCTACTATACAGTGGATTTAATCAGGAAAAGACCTTATGTGTGAACCCAAACCCTCAGGAATGACGCTATGCTAGCAAATCACACAAGCTTGTCAGCATCGTTCAACAAGCACATTAAACTTCATTGACTAGCTATCACATATGAGAACAGAGACTACATTGGGTAAATTGTTATATTAACCACGTACTAAGAAAATAATTAGTAAGCAATAAGTTAATAGATTTAGAAGAAATATAATTAAAAATGAATTGTCATCAGTCAAATAATAAAAAAAGTAATGCAAGACTTATTGTTTTAAAAATAATAATTGGGACAAACCGTCATAATTGGGACAGTCCTAGCGGAATAGGCCGAGACTGGACTAGTGTGGTGGAGCGGATGCTCAGTTACCTGTCATAGTGGATGATGAGCGCAATGGCCTCGAAGAGAATGGCGTTTTTGGCGTTGGAATGCTGGACCTTCTTCGACTTGGGCGGCTCCTGGGCTTTGTTCAGAATGGTCTCTAGGCACTCCACCAGCCGGCCTTTGACGGCGCCATCCTCTGGCGGCGGGTAGCACTGCAGCAGCCGCAGCAGCTTGCAGGAGAGCCAGGGTGCCGGCACAAAGTAATAGGTGTAGTCCTGCAGGTCAGTGGAGGCCGAGGACACAATCTGGACATGGAGGAGAAGGAGAGGAGGAGACTCATCAATTTGTCACAAATTTAAGCACACAGACACATCATGGCCAAACAAGTGGCAACTTCCCACACGTAGAGAAGTACTGAGATCTAGTAGGCACACACAAACACCCCACACTCACCCTGCTGAGACGAGACACAGCCAGGGATACGCAGGTCTTAAACTCATCTGGATTCTTCTGACTGAGGCAGGTGATGAGGGAGATGGCTGCAGTTACCACACCCTATAGGTAGCGCGAGAGAGAGAGAGAGAGGTCATAAATATACCCAGAAATAACTCCTCAATATGTATATAAATGTGATTATATGAAATCCAACATGATGATCAACATAACTCAACAATATGACATCCACAATTGACATGATGACTGTAACAATGGGAGAGAAAAAATAGGATGCAAAAATGATGTGTGAGGAAGTGGGCAAAGTTCACCATGTCATGCTGCCGTGTCAAGTGAACAGGAAAGAGGACCGCATTTCCACCTACCACGGTCAGCTGAGGTAGGGTTAGCTTTATACATCAAGCACCCTTCTTTGGTCTATCAGTGCCTTACATTAACCATATTGCAGCAGTTGGTCTACACAAAGTATACTGTCATAGACCTAACAAGACAGGGGCTGGGCCTCATGTGCATAACCTGTGTGTGTGTGGGGTGGGGGTCTCACCATGTGCTGGTCATTGAGCAGATGTACCACTCTGGATGTCCACTCTCCCATGAGTACCAGGTCTGGGCATGTCTTGTAGAGGCGCAGCAGACACAGGGCTGCCGACTGCTTCACACTGTCCATGGTGTCCCTGCCACACACACACACACACACACACACACACACCTCTATTAGGACTATAGTTCACACACTGCCTAGAGTGTTTCCCTACAAAAACATCAGTATAGCCACACCCAACATCACAAACTGGTTGTTACCAATGCATTGTATGCACAAATCCTATTATTCTATCCAGTTTAAACAGTGGCACTGACAGACTGTCACTGTCGTCGGTCATTCCTGCAAACATAGTGTTATCTGGACACACAGCCCATGTAATCACTGCTCGGTGTCACCAAAAGCTTTCACACACTGATTCCAGTCCTCCGACCAGGAATTCGGAGTGTGCAATTTTAGTCCACAAACACTCACTTTTGTTACTCTCCCAAGTGCTGAGCTGTGTGACTATCACTTCCTTCCCTATCTCCACTGCAAGCTAAATGTTCTGAGGTCACATGACTAGCCCAACTCATTTTTGTTAACACTGGGAGTTAGATGCATCTTAGTTAGTCTACTTATAGCCACTAAAAGTAGTAGTAGTTTTAAAATCATTTTCTAAAGGTTAATAAAGATGTGCTGTTGAGATTATCTCTATATCAAGTCTACACACATTTCTGCTTGTGCAGCAATAACACTGCATTTCTGGGCTAGAGAGGAGACCACAGCACCACAAGTACTTGTGATTGATTATAAAAACTGAGCACATTATTAACTGAGCACACACACACACACATATTACTGGTGTGTGCTGCAGGTCTACAGAGCAGCCACTCTGTAATGCAAGATGGTGTCAAATGAATGATTTCTCAAGATGGGGACCGGAGGCAGGAATGCACACCCAGTGGAATGCAATTTCAGGCTTCAGGTACTGCCATCAGCACAAACATTCATCCAAGCAGAAAAAACATACATCTAACCTAACAGAACGTATACAATGGAAAATATAACAACATACCCTAATCACATTGGACAGTTACAGTCATGCTTTTGCAATGATTTGCAAATTGCATTTACATTTCAGACTTCAATAAAAATATTTATTTACATCAGTCACTGTAAAATCACAGAGAATCGGTCACTAATGTCTGACCGCTGCAAGCGGCCTCATCTCACCCTGCCACCAAGATGCGGGGGATCTCTCCGGCGAACGCCTCGGCCATCTCGCGGCTGCCCACGTTGGCGATGCAGTGCAGGGCCAGACACATGAAGGTGGGGTTCCTGCTGGACAGGTCATTCTTGATGGCGTTGTTGATCAGCCGGATCAGCTCGCTGTTGCTGTTCACCAAGACGGAGATGAACAGATAACCCTGGAGGAGAGAGAGACGAGAGAAAAGAGAAGGGGTTGAGGACCGTGAGAAGTCAAATCTAACAGGACACACCATTTGCCATGCAGCTGAATGAAACAGAGTTGAGGGGACTGACTAAAGAAGAGGATTAGCCTTGAACATTGTTTTGTAGGCCAGTGTGCAAGTGTGTGTGTGTGTGTGTGTGTGTGTGTGTGTGTGTGTGTGTGTGTGTGTGTGTGTAAGGAGGAGTAAGCATAGGGTGCAAAAGCAGCAGCGCTGCAGTCAGCAGGACTCCATTAAGAGCGTGGAGTTCAATAAGGACAGGGAGCTCTGTGCTCAGGGTTACATACAGCTCTGCCAGTGTTTGTGTCGGTCTGTCTGTCTGTGTGTGTCTGGCTATTTCAGTCTGGCCTCCCTTGCATATTCCCCCTGCACTGTCTGCCCACTTACCTTCCTCAAAATCTTTCCTCTTTCTTTTTGCCGCAACCTTCTTCAGACTCAAAAACGCTCCCTTTCTCGTTCTCACTCTCTGTCCCTCCCTGTGTCATCTGCCTCCTTTATAGTCCCTGAATAGTGCCTCCGTCTCTGCAGGCCTTTTGAGACTAATCACACCGGCCAAATGCTGTTCTTCCAAAACACGCACACATTTCAGGAAAACGTGACGCATAAATGCAGCAAACCAAAACTGTAGGCTTTAGAAATATGAATACAACAGATGAAAATCATAAAACTGCACAGAGTTTATAACAGTGTAGGGATGTTTTGTCATTTTAAAGGACATAAGATGCAAATTTGTCACTGTTGGCATCTTTCAGATCTTAAAGGGATAGTTCGGGTTTTAAGACACGAAGTTATATGGGTTCCCCGTCAGCAACGTTGTGCATCAGCACTGACTTACCCCGCAACAGCGTCCTGTGAGCCGAGATCCAGCCGGTTTTTGATGCTGAAGAAAGTAGTCCGGCAAGTTTCTGGGGTCACGAAAGTAAAGTGTTTTTCTTCTCAAAACCACATGCGTTCAAAAGAGTGATATATTTGCACCACAAAAACGTTGTCCAGGAAAAATTCAAACCTCGTTATCACTTACTTATTTTTCGCGATTCCTATCACTGCGCGCTACTGACAGCTGGACAACGTTTTTGTGGTGCAAATATATCACTCTGTTGAACGCATATGTTTTTGAGAAGAAAAACACTTTACTTTCGTGACCCCAGAAACTTGCTGAAGAAAATAGTCCGGCATCAAAAACGATCAAAAAACGGCTGGATCTCGGCTCACAGGACGCTGTCGGGGGGTAAGTCAGTGCTGAATCTGCTGATGCACAACGTTGCTGACAGGGAACCCATATAACTTCGTGTCTTAAAACCCGAACTATCCCTTTAAGAGGATCTCTGTCCCTGAAGACCACTGATGCACACACCAGTCCCAGGAGCCAAACCTAGTAACGACACAGGTGGCCCAGAAGAGAATAAACATGTGCAGCGTTAGGGCACACTGCTCCACAGCAGCTCAGTGTGTAACATGGGAAACAAGCCCCGAGGGCCTTCATCTACCATCTCAAGCCTCCATTGTGTTGCACGCAACGGGGTCAAGGCTTTTCGCAGACTATCGTCTCTACACTCTGCGGCCTCTTGGCAAAATCACCCTTTAACATCTGCAGGGCGGGGTGGTTTATTTGGACACGGCGGACAATGCTATTATTGTGTTATGGGTAGGGTCTCGGCGTTTGGACTGATTTTTAGAGGAAGCCGAGCTGAAACAACGAGTCAGGCTAAAGCGGGAGGAGTGCGTCTCGGCTAGATGACAGCCCAGTCCCCCCCCCCCCCCCCCCCTCTCCGCGCCCCCCCCCCCTCCTCCTTCACTCTCTCTCTGTGCTCAGTGCTGATGCGGAGGCCCAAGGCTAGAACATCACTCCCAGATGGATATGACATCACCTTCTCAGGGCTGAGATTTCATTTCTAAGCGGCGTGCGCATCGGAGTCAACAGCCAGCGTCCTGTCTATAATTCATTTAGTTAGTGGGCTAGACGCCGAAGCTTATATTTTAGATGCCAAGGATATTCAAATTCTGGCTTCCCCCCCACCACCCGAAACTCATGAGTCATCCTCAATGATACCACACCTGCCATCTCCACTAGCTCTACTGCAATGCTGAACACTGTTCACATATTTCAATGTGTTACGGATTAGGTGCCGTATTAGTACGGTTGAGACTTTGTTGAGACCACTGGCACATCAATAGTCAACATCTCAACTTCTTTAAAAACGAAATGCATGATAAAGTAGCCATCATTACATCAATTAATGCTGGCAGTTCAAGGGGCTGTGATGTCATTTCTGTTCCATTATCTCAAATATGCATAAACCCCACTGCTGCCAAACATGCACAAAGCTGCACAAACAGTCCTGCTTAAAAGTAAGTTGCTTCAGGCTTTGAAATTACTGTGGCCTTTCAAATTCACCTGCCGTAGCTGAACAAACTCTGAAGCAAAAGTGAACCTGATGTCGGAAACAGAACCTAATGTCACGTACTGAGTCACCTGACCATGTGAGTGCATTCTGTTAATGGGTGTTTTCAGGCAGTAAAACTTTACAGCATGGAGGTTACTATATGAGGAGAGTGCCTTGGGCTCAGCTGCCCTCTCTCTATCGGTGCAGACTCTGGCTGGCTACCCTGAATCGCCCGGCTCATGAGTTCATTGATCTTTTGTACCTAAACATGACGTGTTGACACTAGGAGCAAGAGAGAGCGAGACAACTGGCACATGGGTGGAGGTAAATAGGATGGAGGTTCACAGGCTTGTGGCAGCAGTCACAAAAGGTTTCTGAAAATCTGTCTCAGAAAGCAGGTACAGCCAATCCCTGCCTTCCAAGACATATGCGACAGTCAAAGACAGACACACAGCTCAATAAAGTTCAATTGCCTGATTTACCCTCTGCTTCCCCATTACAAACTACGGAGTGACCACTGACTGGCATGGATCAATACAAGCACAACAGACAAAAACTACACAAAACAACTCTGAAGTGATGAACACATACAAAACACACACACAAATCCTACATTTTCACTTACAATCTGTTTTTCAGTGTACTTGTTGGAGCTGAGCAGGTTGACCGCCTCCATATGTCCGAAATCGATGTCATGGCCAAGCAGAAAGATGAAGAGCAGCTTGCAGACATACTTCTTCTTGCTGTAGCCATCCAAAGCTTTGTCACCTTTGAACTTGGAGCGGATGTTGGCCAGCTCCTTGTTGATACGCTTGATCTCAGCTTCTTTGCTCTTACCTGAAGGGGGGGGGGGGCAGGGAAGAGGCGAGACAGAGTGTAATTAGAATACTAAATATTGTTATAGGCTACATCATCTATTCCAATGACTACTGTTGTTGCAGCCAATGTAGGCCATTTCAAGTTCAGCACTGGCCGAGGACTGCTCTGTCTTGGTGATTGTACTTCTGTGGGACTGAACCCCAAACCTGGCCACTGCCAGCGTGAAGCAGTGCCAGCTGCTCTGCTGGAGCCGAAACAACACTAGCAACACAAACCAGATGGGCCACAACAGGGTGTTCACATGGCAACAAAGTACATGCTGTTTGATGGCAAACTCCAAACCCTTATTAAAAAACCCTCGGTCTACAGTGACAGAGCTTTGAAAAGCAAGTTGCTTTGGTGTAGGGCACCTGCTTACAGCAATGTAAAAAAACCTCTAACAGACAAAACTCACTGTTATATTCATGTTTTTCTCCATCACAGTCATGTAAGCGGAGCTCATATTTAAAGCAACAATGGCAGCCAGCTATGCTCATCATCTGTCAGATTCAACCAACCATTTAGCCACTACTCTGATGGGAAATATCAGAGTCTGGAAATAAGACAAGGAACAGACACACATCCTTATTTGATTCATTTTTGAAAGAATTTCATGTTCTCCCAGGACAAAACTACAAATGCATCATTTCTATACTGATTTCATGCATCCGGCACCGCCAAACTGCATATTGCTGCAGGATACCAGTGTCAGCCAAGATCTCACTTGTGCATGTTGTCAGATTGGGCACTTCCAGTCAATATCACAGCATTAAGAAAACAGTCACACACCCAGACTATACAGCAACATTCATACAGAGTTCATACTCAGAGCAGACCGGATGCACTGGGTCCCGTTCAAACCACACTTCAGGATGCCTCGATCCTTATGGGTCTTTGTAAAACCCACAGGGCCTTGTACACTCTCTCTGGGACAGTGAATTTTGTGTGGGGCTTTGGAGTGAACTGAAACAACACAGGACAACTTGGAGAAAAGGGATCCAGGAGAATGGTGACCAGGCATTTTTTGATAGCAGGCACTGCGCTAGTACTTTCTATAGGTCTGGTGCAAGTGTTTATTTCATATTGTAATGCCCCAGACATTCCCAGTGGAGGATTTTACATTTTGATACAAAAATGAAAAATACTGGAAGCTCATATCAGCTGCCAGTCAAGCAGGTACCACTATCCCTGCAGTCAATCTAGGTGATGATTTGCACAGTCAGACTAAATGTGACAGAGGCAGGGCCCGTCAGCTAGCACAGGGTGTTTGAGCAGATCAGAATATGAATTTCATGATACGCATACAGACGTATGGATGTATTGCTTCGTATAGTTGGCTTCATATAGTACGCTATGTAACCAATTCCAGAGGTAAACACCTTAATTCCTATGCATTTGTTTATGTTGCACTGCAAATACAATCCATTCTGTAGAACAAAATGTTATATTTCTGGTAAGCAAGCGTAACATGAACATTACTTATTACTATTTCATCACCTGTCATTCTCATTTCTTCTCTGTACCCCCTCTACAACATGTTATCTACTTTCACACACTTTACTGTCATCCTATGGAACCATCCTTGACCTTGAGCATACCAGAGCTTCAAAGCTTAACCTCACAGAGAAACTTCAGAGGGCACTATCTTTCTGACGCTGTCCATGCCACTCAATGGACCTGGCTCACATGCGTTTGTTTTGTGTCAAATGATGTCTTCGGAATAAACGTTCCTTACAACAGTCACAGGAAAAGTAAGTGCTGGCATTCAATGTAATGAAATGTCACTGTGCCTGTATGTCACCACGGTTACATCAAAACCGAGTAAGTACTACCGATTCTGCATGTGTAAATATTAACTCATTTACTAGGAAACGCAACGCCAATTACTGTGCAATGCTCTCATTGCAACCCCATCCGAACACGCGCTGGCACTTGAACATAGAGCAATGCTCAAAGAAACTCATCCGAGGGCAATGGCTTTAGCCACTATGCACAATCACCAAATAATGCGGACACACAGCAAGGCAACATCTTAACAACATGACCCTCCAGCTCAGAGCAGCCCAGGTCAAACGCCTGATAAATGGATTATCGCGAAAACAGTCGAATGCACTCCTTTTGGCGAGGAGAGATATCAACACCTAGGATAACTGCCTGTTGGCGTTGGCGTGAACAGTGTAACATCTGACGGATTAATTGTTGCTAGTTTGTAAAAATAGAAACCGTCTTCCGTAGCGGCCTAACGAGCTACGGTGCAACACCGATTCATGCTAACGTTCCACAATCGCCATCCGTGTGACGCTAGCGGTAACGTTAACGTTAGTTGCACTAGCGGCCCTCTGCCAGCATCAAGAGATGCAACGGGAATTCAGAGAGAGCTGCTTTCACGACCGCGTAAATGACCTCCCCACTACCAACAATACAAATTCCCCTGCATTTTCATATAATTGTTCATTCAGACAACTCCAAGAAAATGTACATACCGTTGTAATTTACCAATGAAAAGAAAATATGCAGCTGGAAACATTAACTGTTACTATAAGTGCTGCTATAGAAAAAAGGCCAACATAAGGTTCAATACCAGAACAGGGTACTTACAATTCCTGATGTCCGAAATGAACACCGCTAATCCTCGCATTCCATCTCCCTTCGACACAGCCGGCATTTTCGGTTCCCTCCGGTTTCAAGCGCAGAGAAAATGTAAATTGTAGTGATGGTTTCGTGCGTTTTATAGCTCGTTGACTTCAAGCTTATGTTAGCTTGCAACCTAACCTATATGAATTCTCGTTTTGGACGTGCAACGTTAGCCAACACTCTAGCTAGCTAACTAACTCGTAAAAGGTTAACACTAGCAAGCTAGATTAGCTAGCTCAAGAGAACGTATTCTGTGGATGCAGCACAGCCTGCTGAGGTGGCTAGCTAACTATCGGTTTAGTGTATCATTAGCTGCGACGGTAGCTAGCTGCTGTTTCCGTTGGCTAATTCATTCAAACCCAACGTTACCTATTTGCGTTTCACCGACTAAACGTCAACAAACCTGCATCTGAGTATATCACAGTCTGATATAAGACGTGAGCGAAATGTCACAGTGGATAGATTAGTCCTCTATTACACGCAAATTCACAAGGTAGAAAAAAATGTCAAAATAACAACCTATCAGTCTAGATCACTGAACATGAGTCACGCAAGGCAAGCTAGCTAAACAGCTAGCTAGCTAGCTAGCTAGCAATGTCAAATGTTGGAGTACATCACCCACAGGACCGTGATCGTACAATCAAGTAATGTTCTTTAACGACAACAGCTAGACAGTAAAAAGAAAGGTTCACGGATAGAATGTATTCTGTGCGTGGTCTTCAAGAACCTAGGGTGTCAGATCTTACGGGTCCGTATTCCCGGACGTAGCTCGTGACTGCACAAGCAACGGGCACTGGACGCATTTGCTGTAGCAAACTCTTGCGCTTCTCCTGATTATGGCCCGCCTCTCACCCCGCCGTCTACCACTCGATTTGAGAACAGGGACGTTCTGCTTGGTGTGAAGTAAGACATTGGCTCATCTCAAAGTCTGTCACTTTCATTTGGGATTGTAATTGGCCTGGGTGTTATAATCATAGACTGTATGAGTCAAAAACAATTTAGTTTTATTTTATTCTATTAATTTCTAGGCCTGTTTTTATTTAGTTTGATACTGTAAACCATGAAGTTCAATTATCTACACTACCTGAACTGGGGATTTCTGGGAAAGCTCTTAACTGGTATTAATATGGCCTTAGGTATAGGCTGCAGCTTGTATGTATTGGGGACAGGTCTCATGCCCTCACCACTGGTATGCCTCAGGGATCAGCATTAGGGGCCCTACTTTTCTCCATACATCACTTCCTTGGGTGAGACCAGTCACTATGGATTTCACTATCACTGCTATGCAGACTCAGCTTTCCCTGTCTTTCCCACCTGAGGACTACCGTTTCTCATCGGATTCTGCATGCATTACGTTTCTGGATGAAAGATCGGAATGTTCAGCTTAATCTCTCAAAAACTGAGTTTTTGGTGTTTCCATCTTATTCCCCATCAGATTGACATCCAGTTTGACCAATTTTCACTGACCCCATCTAGATCGGCATAACTTGGGTGTCATAATTGATGACAGACTTAACTTCTCAGCATGTAGCCTCAATTGCAAAATCATGTTGGTTTGTCCTCAGAGCATTAGGAAGATCAGGCCTTATCTGACAAGATTCCACGCAACCTCTTGTTCAGGCCATGGTTATCTCCAAACTGGACTATTGTATTTCGCTGTTACAACTTATTCATACTGCTGCAGCATGCCTGGTCTTCAATCAGCCAAAAAGGACACATGTAACTCCTCTCCTAGTTACTCCTCATTGGCTCCTTATATGTGGCCAGAACAAAATAATAAAAATAAATAAATGAATATATTAAATAAAAATAGAAATTAAATCTAAATCTCTCACCTTGGCCTATACACTTACTGGATCTGCTCCCTGCTATTTCAATTCTCCAGCTTAACATAACCACCCCTTGCAGTCTTCATGTTGTGTTGACCAGCCATTAGGTCAAATTCAAGACTTGTTTCCTCAGTTCTTCGTCTGAGTTGTCCAGTGCTCTTCATTCCTGTGATAGTTTTGGGTCTTTCAAAAGGGGTCTTAAAACATATCTGTTCAGCATACACTTAATACAGCTTGTGAGTGTTCTTGTGTTTATTTTCATATTGATCATTGATATTGCATTGCATTGCATTATTGTTTATTATTGCTATTTTCCTGAATGTAGTCTTACCAACATTTTGAAACTGTTCGCTGACTACTGTTTTTATTCATAAGTCGCATCTGCTAATCATATGACCATAACCATATCCACCAAGGCCTATATTTTATCCATCTACAGTGTATGTAAACTCAGTCTAGGATCTTAGCGTGTGGCTTTACCTTTGTCAATTCTGAATTTTATCTGAATCATGTCATATTTCTTCTTATGCGTGGAGGGACCTTTCATTTTTTTTGAGAAAACGTTTGATTAGTAAAAAGAAGAATAGGCCTACCCATTCACTTTAAGGGCCGAGAAGCCCTGATCTTATCACTAAGTTCAGGTCAGAAGAAGTAGCCAGAGTTTTCCATAACTGACTGAGTAAGCAGTGCTATTTGGAATGACATAAAGTAATTCTTAGTGGTAGCCAGCCAAATATCATAAACATGAACATAGGACTTGTGTGTAACTAGTGGAGGCCATACTTCAGCCAGAGGTGGCAGGTGCCTCCTTTGGCCATTGCCCCCAGATCATTAATTTGCATCTCCTCAGTCAGTTCAGCACATTTATGCAGTTCAGTGTTTTAAACATTACATGATACATCTTTTAATATTTCTTTTCTTTCTTTGAATATTTCCCTTTTGTATAGGATATGCTCAGCCCCCTGGCGGTACACCCTGTACATGCTCCAACACGCCAGTTTCCTTAAACGACCATCATTGGTTGGTCTGCTGCTCAACATCAGCAAGACTGATCATTGACAACATACAACCCCACTTATGTTTTTAATTCACATTTTGCTCAATGTCACAACTTTTTTGGAAACAGGGTTGCATACAGTATCTGTAGGTTGATAACTTTAGTCCATGCCCCCTTGGACATTTGAAGAGAGACAAAGGTCATTCCTTCACCCACTGCCAAGCTATTCACTTGTGGTCCAAGTTCTAAGCCCCAACATGTAAGAACAGAACCCACAGTTTCCATCTTTTGTTAGGCATGTTTGGATGATGTTTCAATTCATTTTGAGGTACTGTTATCATATTGAGAAATTATGCTGCCCTGTCCTTCAATTCACTAGGCCTATTACAATGTAATTTTTGTAACATGTTGACAGCTTTTACAGTGTAAGATGTATTCAAGGCTTTTTTCAGTGCTGCCAGGTCAGTGGGTTTGCCAGACAAAAAAAAAACATTATTGTGGTTTGCATGAGATTGCAATGATTTGGTTTGCTTGATTTTTAAGGAATAATTGAGTGTGTGTACTAGAAAGAAAGAAATTGAGTCATATGCATTGATTGAACCTTTCTAATATACACATGGAAGTACACCGCCCACCACCCGCTGCATCTTCGAATCAGTGGCAAAAGCGAAAACAGAGGGTAATGTATCCTCCAATGAAATGGATTTCAGATGGGAGATGCTGTACTAAAGGCGGAGTCATGTGTGACACCCAATCACGCAGTGCGGTTCATTTTAAAGGGCGGGAGTCAGCCCAGTGTGAGTTTACATAGACAGTGCGTGTACGTCTGGCTTCATCCTCCAAGTTCAGCATTGAAATGGCGGAGACCACAGACAGAATGGAGGTAAGAGACGTTTGCTAATATTAACCCAGTTTATTGCAGCCGTTAGTATCCACATGATTCGTCTGTTCTAAACGTGGTCATGAACGGTCTTTTGGTCTTAATTGTCACGCACTCGTGTAAAAATGTATATGTTATTCTCAAATGTAGTCTTCACATCTTCAATTAACTTGGCTAGCACAGCACCTGGTAGCCGCAGCTAACGTTAGCGTGCCAGCGAGATTAGGTTCGCACATTGAGCATCCATTTTAGCGAGTTGAGCCCATTCATTTACCATCACGTGTTGCCACAATAGCTTTTAGCTAGCAACATATAGGCCTGGGTTTTCATCTGTTGGCGGTTATTCATCGCAGATGTTGGTTCCTGAGTGAACGTTTTGCCCTTTCTTACTGGCAAGGGATGCTTTGTTACGGTCATGAGACGTAACATTAATTACTTGATTTTGGGGGGTTACCAGCTAACGTTATCCTAAACTACACACTAGTTAGCACGTAGCAGCTAACCTACCAAGCTCCTTGGAAACGTTAACCTTCCTGACACAACTAATAGTGAAACTCTTTTCCATTTGTCCTTGTACATATTTGTGACACAGATTTATATGTCCAATTTGTCATGTTTTAGATTCTGACTGCAAGCGTTGTGTGTTTAAAACATTCCCGGCCTCGTGGATTTTGTATTAGCAGGCTAGCTATCTAGTTAGCTATCTATCTAGCTAATTTGCCTCATCCCATTAACAGTAACGTAACGTTACCTTGCTCCAAGATGTCGACTGTACAGTTGAGGCCTACGTATGCACCTATTACGGCAAGGCCGACATTTTTAGTCTTTTGTTACAGCCTGGAAATATATAATGTATGTAGAGGCCTGTCTCATACGTTTTCCTGCCATGTGGGAGGTGATGCCAGCCCTTTGTGCCTCAGTGGCCACCTGGCTGAACGTGCCACCCCTAGGACGATAGGCTAGTTAAGTTAGTCAAGAGCAAATCGGATGCGAGCTTGCCTCGCTATCCATATTATAAAGGTTTGAATTAAATCGCTTAAGCGGTCCAAATATAATGTTTGTCAGTGCACTCTTGTTCACTGTTAATGGAGCGCGTGTCGACAGTGAGACCCATTACACACATCGACTAGGCAGTAGACATTGGCTAGTCAGTTTTTTGTTTGGCAGGCTATGAACATGTAGTTTTAGTTTTGCTACTTTTGTTCAAAACCCCTTATTGACTTGAGACGTCCACTTTTCCTGAGGTTTCACAGGGAGAGAGTTCGGCGAAGCCTTCTGCCGAAGACATGACTTCCAAGGACTACTACTTCGACTCCTACGCCCACTTTGGTATCCACGAGGTAAGCTCGTAACTAAATGTAACTAGTCTACTTTTTCTATTCTAATATGAATGCAAGAAAACCAGTTTAACCATATTCACCCCACCCCCTTTGTCCCTTCTTCCATTCTGTACTTGTAGGAGATGCTGAAAGATGAGGTGCGAACTCTTACCTACAGGAACTCGATGTTCCACAATAAGCACTTGTTCAAGGATAAGGTGGTGTTGGACGTAGGCAGCGGGACAGGCATCCTCTGCATGTTTGCTGCTAAGGCAGGAGCCAAGATGGTCATTGGGGTGAGTTCATGTCCCGATCGGGAAAATTAACTCGTGGGTCGTCTCTCTGCAGCTCTTCTCAGTTCTTTGTGGTGGTTCTGTGCAATAGAAATGTAATACTGATGCCTCTCCAACCCACAGATTGAATGCAGCAGCATATGTGACTATGCCGTGAAGATTGTGAAGGCAAATAAGCTTGACCATGGTAAGTAAATATGTGCACATATATAAATATTTAAGTAACATACGGAATTGGAATTTATTCTGGTCTCCAGTCATTAAATGAGTAGACAGTTTGTTGAGAGAAAATATATCGACTCGTACATTGCATGTCAGGGAATCTACCAGTGACTCAGTCATTGGCATTTCCATAGTGACTGTTCTAGTCAGGTGTTGCACTGCGCAGTGAAACAGGTTGTGTTTTCTCATTTCAGTTGTGACGATCATCAAAGGCAAAGTGGAGGAGGTGGAACTCCCTGTGGACAAAGTAGACATAATCATCTCTGAGTGGATGGGATACTGCCTCTTCTATGAGTCCATGCTGAACACGGTCATCTATGCCCGTGACAAGTGGCTGGTGAGTGGGTGTTTCGGTTTTGTGAATGAACTCAGATTAACAGATGAGAATATGCAGACCCCACACAAAACATGGGTTCCATTAGAGTGAGGGAGCGAATGAATGATCAAGTGGTTTAGGCTCTAGGTACTATTCCTGCTGGTGACCTTCCTGGGACATTTTTTTGGGGGGAAAATTACTGCCTACTTAGTTATAGGTATTTAGTGCAGGCCTTAAACTTAGGTGGGACAAGTGGTGGTTGATTGTCATTGGTCAAAAGAGGTGCCAATGCATGATGAGGGGCAAGTAGATTGCTACAGTGCTATTTTAAAACCAGCAATATCTTTGTACTGGATGCTATACTGTGAATAAGACGACTGCTTACAAGGCTAAAATTGAAGTTACGGTCACTGAATGGACATACAGTAGAGATTGTGCTGGTATCTTGTGTTCTCTTTTGTCAAGCAAGTCATTGAGTTAAACCTGTCATTGAACTATTAATCTCATAATGATATTCCACTGTGACCAAACCTTGGGGTAATTCTAATCTTAATGTAGCAAGAAATATTTCGGTGTGTTGCATATCTCTTGGCCCAGTCATCTGAACCACTTAATTACATGCCTGCAGTGGGGAGTGACATTGTTTGAAAGTGCACATTATTGTCCTGGCACTGCAGTCGTTATCTAGACCTCTTGTGTTTAATGGTTAAATGTTGATACTGGAGAAGTGTATTGAGTGAAATGGGCTGACTATAGTGAAGTAAATTCGAGTGGTGCTGTGTACAGATTTTGACAAAATGGTTTGGTTGTGTTTGTCTTGGTTAAAACTGTAACTCCTACACAATTTCCATACAGGTGTTCTAATGTCGTCAAGCTTTTGAAAAGCTTCCGCGTTGGCAAGATGTCAGATTTATTTTTAAACAACAATTTCACTCTTGCTACCTCCCTTAACTGCACGCGTCTGTCATTTAGATGGTGCAACAAAGTAATACAGTGAAAAATTCATCAGCTGATTCATGTGCTTTGCGTTTGTCTTGCGGACAAATTGGCGTTTAACTTGCCAAATATGGTAAAATTGGAATAGAATTGTTATTTGTGTCAATCTGATCGTTCTTATCGCTATGGGGTCTTACATTTTGCATCAAGATTGTTTTATTTCCCTGGCTGAGGACATGGCCACCTAGTCCAGTGTGGTTGTTAAGAGTGCAGTGGGAAACCAAAAGATTAACAGCAGGGTTGTGGGGCTGTTGGTCACTTAAGTGTCTAGTTTAGCAGCAGAAAGCAGTCTTGTATTTCTTTTTATGTAGAATTGTCCATGTATAGTTAATTGATGGTGTGTTAGGCAGGTTCCACATCTATGTAATGGAATTTTACGGTAGTGCAGTGCGAACACAATCAGATTATTGTGATGAGTGAGTTTGGTGTTGAGTTTCATTATGACCTCAACTTTTCCAATACTGGGGTTAGTTTGTGTGGCTGCTTTGGCTTCAGCTGGTGTGTACCTCTAACTCCGACCTGACAGATTACTCTGCCTTCACTGAATGCCAGAGCTCTGAATAGCCTCCTAATCTGCCACCCTGCAATACTTTAACCCCTTGTCTCTTTACTTTTCAACAGAAACCAGATGGACTGATCTTTCCTGACAGAGCCACCCTGTATGTCACAGCCATCGAAGACAGGCAGTACAAGGATTACAAAATCCACTGTAAGTGCACCTTGGCATTATGTTATTTAATTTCATATATATGTTTTCCCTGTCCCTTAATCATTTGGTGAAGGCCATGATGCCCCCCCTTATGCATTAAGCAGTTTAGTAGGACAGTGATTTCCATCTATCAAATATTGTTGGATGTGCTCAGACTTGACACTTGATACCTTAAAGGAATAGTGTGGAATTTTGGACATAGGACCTCATTTCCAACTTACTCGGGGTGATATAGGTCAGTGCAGTGGAGACCATTTTCAGTGAATTTCTGCCCTTAAGTTGCAGCGTTCATGTCGTGCTAACTCTGGTGCCATCCAGCCTGCCACTGAAAACAGTCTTAATCTACTCCACAGAACACCCGAAACAAATAAATCATAACGTCAGACTATCGATGCACATGTCTGTGTTGATAGAACATTGTTAGAAATAAAACTAACCTTGCATCGCATTGCAATAGCCTTCTTTGTTCTCTGTATGGCAGTAGCGGATTGATATTGAGAAACTAGTCCCTCAAAATGTAACAAATCATTGAGTTGCAAGGTTAGTTTTATTTCTAAAATTATTCTATCAACACGGACATGTACATCGATAGTCTGACGTTTTAATGTACTGTCTCGGGTGTGCTGTGGAGTGAATGAGACTGTTTTGGATGTTACCGTTGAAATGCGTTAGCTCAGAACCAGCGTTGGCAAAGGGGAACGCTGAAACTTGAGGGGGTTAAACGCGATAAACTGTCTCCACCGACCTATATCACCTCGGCGAAGTTGGAAATGAGGTCCTATGTCCAAAATTCCGAACTATTGCTTTAATGTACAGACAAACTTTGTTTGCATATTGTCAGTGAAACTGATTGTGTTGGATATGACCGCTAAATGGAAACCACTGTGACAAAGCCTCTAAATTTTCAGGGTGGGAGAATGTCTATGGCTTTGATATGTCCTGCATCAAGGAGGTGGCCATCAAAGAGCCTTTAGTGGATGTGGTGGACCCCAAACAGCTGGTCAGCAGTTCGTGTCTCATCAAGGTGAGTTCCTGTCTGCTTAAATTCTGTACTTTGAGCTGTCGCCTCGCACTCTTATTATCCCCAACTTTCTCGAAGTCTTAGTCTGATGCTATGAGTTCATGTCTCCATACCTGTGTGTTTGTGGTGACCTGAGACTTCTTGTCGTTTCCAGGAGGTGGACATCTACACGGTGAAGGCTGAAGACCTGAGCTTCACTTCACCCTTCTGCCTGCAGGTCAAGCGTAACGACTACATCCACGCCCTGGTCACCTATTTCAACATCGAGTTCACGCGGTGCCACAAGCGCACCGGTTTCTCCACCAGTGAGTTGCATGGTCTACTCAAGCCTTGGCTATTTGGCCTTTATTGATGTTTTGTCTGCAAAATTTTGCCCATTTGGTCTCAATGCTGTGAAATGACTTCAATCTTGGTCACAAGTAACCTTTGGGAAGTTGTCCAAAACATTGTAGTCTTCACAACTCGAGCAAAAGTATCTGCCTGGTACATCTGGTACAAACGAGTAATGATTTCTTCCTTGTGTTTAGGTCCAGAGTCTCCGTACACCCACTGGAAGCAAACTGTGTTTTATTTGGATGACTACTTGACAGTGAAGACTGGAGAAGAGATATTTGGCACCATCAACATGAAACCCAATGTCAAGAACAACGTGAGTCTTCCTGAGTGGCCTTGTCCTATCAAGTCAATGTTTGGATGTAAAATGTTGACTTGGCTCACTTTGACTGCAGTGACATTCATGTTTGTCTAATGCTTGTTTTCCTTCTACCCTCATAGCGAGACCTGGACTTCACTGTAGACATCGACTTCAAAGGTCAACTCTGTGAGGTGTCCAAGACATCGGAGTACAGAATGCGCTAATTCCCTCTCCCAACCCCCCTGTGTGTGTGTCTGTTAGGGGTAATTTGAGGGATGCGTTGGTGTGTGGGTGTGTGTAACTGACCTCATCCTCGGCCTGTGCTGTGATGCGTACTTGTAAGCAACATTTTTAACTTTCTGTCTTGCTTTGTGTAATTCGTTCAAACTATAGGCTTTTTATACATTTGTTTGTATAGACGATGGCGCCAGAGGGGACTTTGTCGTGCAATAGTCAGTCAGTCAACATGTTGATTTTACTGGTCCTAGCATCGGTCTTTTCACCACACACTCACACACATACACACCCCTCTCTTGCCTGTACATAATGTTCCAAGTTCAGTCACTTTGATTTCCATTGTGAATGTGTAGTCATGGTAACATTCAGCATCCTGTGCTGTTTATTTTTCCCCTCCCTTTTTTATGGTTTGAAAGAGATGCCTCCTGTGACGCTCGTTATCCCCCCTTTTAGCTAATCAGCATGTCTGCGTTTGTTACAAGGGGGAAAATACAAGTTAGCCATTGGTGTTTTTTTATTTTTTATGCCTTTTTTTGAGAAGTCCACATTGTTTTGTGAATTGTATAGTCCCTCATTAGTGGGGGTCGGTTGTTGAAGGATCACTCCCACCTCTTGAGCGCTATGGAGCACTTACGAACGACAAGTGTCTTCATTCTGACCAAAATGTGTAGGGGGGCCATGGAGCGCCCTGGTGGAATGGAGGGGTGGCCTGTTGTCTTTATGTGGGATGTTGGGAGAGGGGGAGTGTGACCAACGGGACGTTTTCTTTTGGTTTGTTTTGTTTTTTGTTTTTTTGTTTTTCTTTCCTTGCTGCTTTTTTAATAAAAAGTATTAAACTGAATAATTGCGCTTTCTGTTTTCTTTCTACTGAATGTAGGCTACCGATAGTTTTAAGTGTGACTGCCTGTGGTATGACTTAGTGCATATAGAAAGTATTAGCGCTCTTTGGATATTTTTTTTTTTAAATTTGCCTTTACTTCACTTGGAATTTTGGTCAATTTTATTTGGCCTTTACAATAGTTTGCAAATCCTAATGTCAAACTGTAAAGGATTTCTACAAGGTGATGTTAAATATTTAAAGATGTATACAGTGGTGAAAAGGACTGACCTAAATCAACAGCAGCCAGCCAATTGTCAGTGAACTGGGGATGGCCTGAGTGGATAGTACAGTATACGGACACCGCTGATCCCCTTTCTAGATGGACCTGCAGGGCAAATTCAAATGTGCTTACAGGGCCGTCAGGGTCCACCTGGGATGTATCTGAAGCATTTCCTCTTAAATGTCAACTCTTTGTACAGTTCTCTGCATCCTTAGACATAACAATTGTAACACATTGCAGAATGTCCTAGTTTTTTTGGTAATATTTTGTTAATGTGATGTGTGAAAGTGTTATAAAATGAATCTTCAATTAGAGGATGAAAATGACAAAGATGTGTTGTGTCAACAAATGGTATTTTTGCACCACTTTGAGGTGCTCCTTTAGTCATTAATAACAATCATATTTGGAGATGCATAGATTGCAGGTTTTCTGATGAAGCTACCCACACATTGAAGGCAAAGAAATGGCTCAGATCTGCTATGCTTTGGCTTGATTTTTTATTTTTTTTGTCCTTCACACATGTGATCTCAATTTATTGTCTAGACAGCTGGCGTACCAACACAGTCACTGTTCTCCAGAATTAGAATATCTGACAGTTGAATGCAGACCAATTTATCTCCTGAGGGAGCTCACTGTGATGGTGGTAATGGCTGTTTACATCCCACCGGATGCTAATGCTAGTTCAGCTATTGGACTTTTGCATGCAAGCACTGCCCAATAAGCAGAGCGTGTATCCTGACTGAATCATAGCTTAGCATAGGGATTTAATCATGTGGACTTAAAGGCAGCACCTGGGACAGTCTAACCACTTGTCCCCCCCTCAGGAAAACTGCACCCGCCAACACAAAGACATGGCCAGTGGGTGCCTCCCAGCAGCTGCAGGACTGCTTTGAGAGGACCAACCGGGGGGGCTTTGAACATCAGGACCTGGAGGTGTTCACAGACAGTGTTCTGTGTTACATTAAGAACCGCATAGAAACGGTCACAGTGGACAAACGTGTCCGGGTCTACCCCAACCAGAAGACCTGAATGGCAAGAGGGGTCCAGCAGCCACCAAAAGAGAGGAACACTGCCTGGAGGTCCGGCAACAAAAACCTCTACAGCACAGCCCGAACCAACCTGAAAAGGGGCCTCAGAGAGGCCAGGGCAGAAAAGGGGCCTCAGGCCAGGGCAGACTACAGGAGGAGGATAGAGGAACACCTGAGTACAGCAGCAGGCAGGTGTGGCAGGGAGTTCAGCATCTGACCAGCTACAGGACCAACCTCAGAGCTGCTGAAGGTGACCCCTGGCAGAGGAGCTGAACATCTACTTTCCCTGCTTCGAGGTCACAGCACTAAAGACAGCACCACGCCACACGGCCCACAGTAGAGTAAATCTCACAATTGAAGAGAGAGAGATGCATGAGAGATGAGGCGCTTCCTGAGGAAGGCGGCTGGCCCTGATGGCGTTCCGGGACACGTTCTGAAGGACTGTGCCGATCAGCTGGCTGGAATTTCCATAAAGATCTTCATCCAGTCCCTGGCGCAGTCCACTGTCCCACCCTGCCTGAAATCCTCAACTATAATCCCTCTGCCCGAGAAACCTCACATCTCTAATGAAAGTGTGAAATGAAATGAATGTACATAATTTCTCTAAATGTACATGCTGTGCATCTCTTCTGGTCATTTGTGATTTCTGTACCTATAGCCTACGTATTTCTTGTGTCTGTGGTCCACAGTCAGAGCAACATTTGTTTATTAGAATTCAATGGGAACCTATCTAGACGTCTTTTTGTATCCCAGGTGTGATTCTCCATTGGGCAAGAATGGGGGGCTTTCACACCTCCCTTTGTCACCTATTGCTAGCATTTTGGCCATGTGCAAGTTGGGGTGCCCCTAATTAATGACTGTCTAGGGGGGGTTGCGCCCTCCAAATCACACCCCTGTGTTTGTAACTCAAAGTTAGTATTTTTCATGTTGCAAGAGATTTCGGTGAATCCTTTGGGTGAAGCTGGTACCTCTCCCTTGGTGTATCATTGTAAAGAATAAAGTCTGTTTCCTGATTTTTTACAGCATCCTGACCAAGTTTATAGATCACTTTGGTGCTAAGAAAATTACCAACACCAATCTCAACGATTACCGACCAGTGGAACTCACCTTAGCGAACCGATCCACAGAGGACGCCATAGCCATAGCACGCCATACTGCACTGTGACACCTGGAGCAGTAGGGAAGGTATGTGCGGATGCTATTTATGGATTATAACTCTGCATTCAACACCACCCTCCCTCACATCAGCTAGTGGTCAAACTGGGGGGCCCTTGGGCTTCCACACACTACCTGCATGTGGATCAAGAGGGTCAGAGTGGGCCACCACACATCCACGGCCTCAGTACCAGCTCTCCCCAGGGCTGTGTGCTGAGTCCCTTGCTCTACTCCCTCTACACACATAACTGCTCCCCTGTCCATCACAGCATCACCATGGTGAAATTAGCAGAGAACACCACTACACAGTGGTGGGGCTCATCTCATCTTCCATTGAAAGCATACTAACATACTGTTTGTGTCTATGGCACACCAGCTGTACAGAGGCTCAGCGGAAAGCATAGAGTCATCAACACTGCCCAAAAGATTGTCGGCTGCCTTCTCCCCACACTGGAAGAACTACACAGTTCCTGTTGTCTCAAAAAAAAAAACCCACTTAAGCACATTTGTCTATCTGATTAGTTCATGTACCCTCCCATTTTGACATCATCATCTCAACTGACCCACAAAATCAACAAAATCATAACATTTGCGTGATGGGTGTTTATTAACATTCTATGAATATTCAAGTACTTCCAAAGAGAGTGTTCATGTAAACCTGCACAGAACAGAAGCCTACAGAACTAAGTGGAGTTGTCTAAAGTGCATGTCATTTAAGCCCTACAGGACATAAGACAGTCTGAGCTGGAATGCTGCTCAGCTGCCAGCCTCACATTCAAATGGTCGCTATTCAGTGGTGGAAATATATGTGCTGTCAAAAAAAACCATCCCTTCTTCACTCTGCTGGATGCCTGTGTTACAGAAACGTTGCATGTTAAACATTGAAAATGACGTGTGACCAGAGTGATGACAAACTACATACTAGTGTCACATTCAACTGGTGAGGCGACAACGTGATGGACATTCCAGTTCAGACTGCTATTCTGCCATTGTAGCTCAGCGGCTCCCCTGATTGGCCCGGAGAGACGCAGAGCCAGAATGGCGTCTGCTCCTCTTAACACATCTCTGGACGCAGCTTGGCTGCCCGGCAGCGAAGGACCTTGAGGAAGCTGTCAATTTTGTGGGAGTCTCTGCGAAAACAAGACAGCAGGAAGTGGAAGTTGGACAAGCGCATGTTCTTGTCGTTCGCAGAGTCGTTGTTGAAGGGTAGAGACGAGATGACCTGGGAAGTAGGCCCCATCTGTTCAAAGAGAAACATTCGCTTGATTGAAATCACATCTGGATAATAAGCAGACAGGACAACTTCCTTTAGTGGGATGGCAAGCAATTTATTTCTGAGGTACATGCTGTTCTTCAAAAGGGATAGATGTCTCGAAAAGATATTTCTTGCTGGCCAAATAATGTTTTCCTTCTAATTCACCTGGTACGTTTGCTTGTCTTTTTGACAACAAATAAGCTATCAAGCACAACGTTCCACAATATTCAAGCTGACAGTCTGTTGGCCAAATCTATACATTGCACAACCATACATGATTGAATGACCTACTCTTTATAGTGTTGACATAAATAAAAAAATATTTTCTACTAATTATTTGAGAACTCCTCAAAGAAAAGCTCTAAGCACTGATAAACTCCATACGCACACATTCAAATATGCACATGCATTCAGTCATAATCACCTATACATTTGTCTGAATCAAAAGCTTTCCCATGCCCCATGTACACACCTTGTGGACTAGACGATCCAAGCCATCACCCAAAGTGTTTGAATGCTCTTGAAGTTCTTTGGTCTTGCTGTAGATCAGGCTTTTGTCAGGGTGGACAAGACCAGGAGCCTCATTCAACAGCACGGCTAGAGGATCTGACCACGCAACCAGTAGTGAACGAACCAAGGACAGCAGCTCAGACTCCTGCATGGAAACACAATTCAATTCATTATAAACAATTATCTCATATGGAGAGCCAGTCGGAACAGTTGGTCACGTGGACAGCCAAGAAAGGTGTCACTCAAATACATCACACTTCTCTTTCTATCTTCAGAAACAGAGGTTTTACTTTGACCTTTTAAGAAAGAAATGTTGATGAAAAGAACACAATACTGTATTATATTGTATGAACGGCATTACTTTTACCGTTGCAATTATTAGCTGCGCTTGATCATGCTGTTAAAAAAGAGATCAAAGGCAAAAGTGGGATGAGGTGCAAAGCTGTCGGGTACAATACATACAGGCACTCTGAGGGCTTGCTCCTTGTCATTGGGAGTTTGGAGGGAAGATGTGTGGCACATCGATGGGCGCATGATGATCTTTCCCATTGGAGGGATATGGGAATTCTGCGATCAGAGTTGAAAACATCATGTAAGGAAGTGTGTATACACATCCACACACATTCTTTCTTAAACACAGACACAGACACACACAGACACACACAGACACACAGAAACACACACACACACACACACACACACACACACACACACACACACACACACACACACACACAAACAAACACGCAACTATAAAAACTTCCCCTGATGAAGTTACTCACTAGGTCGTTGGTAATTGATGAGCTGAGAGAGTGCAGCTTGTCAGACACCTGGGAGACTCTCTCCAATAGTTCAACCAGACCGAGTGCCTCAGATGACACCGTCACACACAACAGCACTACCACTAAACAGAAAGGGGACATGTGTATCACACCAGTGTGGACAGCTCAGTGATATATCAGACAAATACTGCAAGAATGACAGTGGGATGCTGATCGGGGTGACAGCAATAAAAAGAGGGGAGATATACAGGAAAAAGACACACAAAAAATTTGCTAGTAGACAGTTCAGATAAATTGCCATACATGGTGACATAGACTAGACATAGACATAGACATAGACATAGACATATCTCACCTGCAAAGTGCAGTTTGGGACCCTGGGACTTGTGGACGGGCATTCTTCTGGATATTCTCTCAATTTCTGTTCCCTTGCTGTCGTTCTGTGATTTAACGCTGCTGTTTCTTGTTCCTCTGATCTGTCCTAGGGCTCTGGCCACTTTATAAAGGACCCTGTCCTTTCCGCTTTGCGTATGCAGCAGACCTGTGCTTGACGTGGCCATTGTGCTAAACTGGTTCCCTCTTGTACCTTGCTAATGAAAAACATTGTTTTGGGTCGCCGTCTTCATCAATACACACGGGAAAGCTCTTTGTGGGTGTGTCAGGGCACAGTCCACTATGCCACAGATAAATAAGTAAATATAAACAAATCTGTGGCTCTCACTTTCTCTCCCTCTAATTAATGGGGTCTGTGTACTGTGACTTGCCAAGAGTCCTCCGTGTGGCAAGGAACAGCCTGCTCGTGGAGCGTGACAAAGTGGTAATGACGATGTATGTGTGTGTGTCACTCATGGTTTATGTGGATCTAAAATTGCCTGAATATCATATATGGCTCAAGGTGTTGGCACTTTCATAGTCCTTTTAAGTCCGGTCTGTGGATTTCCCCATCCATGTCTTACTTGTTAGGTCCACTAGAGGGCTCCCTACTCATTATGCGAAGCCATTTAGCATCTCCAAAGGCAGAGGATGGAGTTGACCACATGTTGGCTTTTACTGAAATGTTGCAGTTTAACAGTATAACATAAACATGATAAATAATGACTATCTGTAAGGTCTGCTCCACATATTCCATCATTATTATGAGCACTGTCTTTATTACCTCACAGCCTGTAGCCTAACAGTTATTTCTGAATGATCGGTAGGCCTACGCAGTCCCCTAAAAAGGTTTTGTCTCTCTGATTCTGTTAACCCTTGTGAACACGAGTTGTCTTGTGAGACCAGGAATGAGGCTCCAAATTCCATGTCCTCATCTCATCCCACCAATCACTTCCGGGGGTAACGTTACACCCATTTTTGAAATCACAGACTCATTTACTTTGTTTATCTCGAGGGGTGGGGGGGCTAATGGGGCTTCTTATGTTGCATATCTTGTGTTCTGTGTGACATGGTTGACCAATAGCCAATCTAATCCACCCTGATGGCTGGGTATGTGGGGAATGCATCTACTGGAATCCAATCAGGGATCAGTTGGTGCTGTTATGAAAACCATTTATCCTCTTTTGATTGTATGAGATAGAATTTTAATTGGTACCATGATTTCTTTGGCAGTTCCAAAATCATGTTGAAGGATTTGCTTAGAACAACTTCAAAAGACATGTGGTCTTCAACTGAGGCAGACCATAGTTTGGAAGGTAAACACTGTTGTGAAACACTGTAAACATTCACCCTTGCACACATCCAGATATACACATTTAAAAATATACCTGAGATGTGTCTTACAGCCATGTAATAAAATGATGTAGTCTTGTATGCTTTGAAGCATCTTAGAGTGTTTTCCTCTGGGGTGTGTGTGTGTGTGTGGGGGGGGGGGGGTGTCCTATGGAACCTGTGTTTGTTTAGGGAGAAACAGTGATCCCCTACAGACCTCTGAAGTTCGCCTACAAAAAAAGCTATCTTAGCTCATATAAGGAGATCCGGTATCTTGAAATGTTTACATGGGAAAGTAACATTTAACGCCTGTTGAACTCAAAAGTGGACAAGAGTGTGTTCAGGAAAACGTCTGCATTTCAGACTTTTTCTTCCCTGCGAGAGTTTAACAGGTGCGAAAATTCAAAATCCCTATGCTATTTTCCCATAGAAAAAAATTGGCAGATACTGGATCTCAAAGATAGCAGCATTTTTTGTAGGTATGTGTGTGTGTGTGTGTGTGTGTGTGTGTGTGTGTGTGTGTGCGCATCCGCGTGTGAACATGCTATGTGTTTTCATACCCAAAGGCAGGACAGGTAATTCTGCATGTCCTCTGGACATTTGAAACAGAGCTCTTAGAATGACAATACTTGAGGCTTTATGGTGATTAGCGCTTACCCTGGGTGTGTATGTGCAGTGTGCACGCATGTGTGCGTGTGTCTGTGTGTCTCTGTGAGTGTGTGTGTGTGTGTGTGTGTGTGTGTGTGTGTGAGAGTGTCTGCCTCACCTCATGGCCATTCACCCTCAGCTAACATGTCCTTGTACTGTACACATTTCCTAGCACCCATGTGCATATTATTCAACCCACCTTGCTTCAAACACACACACACACACACACACACACACACACACATACACACGCGCACACACGTACACACGTATACTGTTACTACACCCTTCTGAAGACACAGGTATGACCTCCAGCTCTGACTTTGAGAATCATGTCTTCCACCCTTTTCTGCCCCCTCCCCTCTCCATGGAGGCCGTCCCTAACCCCTTCCTACCTCCCAGTTCTGTCCAGGAGGCTCCTTCCCTCCACCAACACCCACACGCCAAGCGTGTCCACTCCCACTCTAGCACCCCAGGCCTTTCAGGACAGAGAACTTTTTCCATTCCCTTTGCAAATTCCCCAACTGCTGTCCTGTTTTCTGGATACGTCACCATGATACACACAGGAAAATTCATATTTCATTGAGTGTGTGTGTGTGTGTGTGTGTGTGTGTGTGTGTGTGTGTGTGTGTGTGCATGTGTGTGTGTGTGTGTGCATTGATGACTCAGCAAATAGACTGATGAGAAGAGACCTGAACAGAATGTGTTAATGTGTACGAGTGTGTGTGTGTGTGTGTGTGTGTGTGTGTGTGTGTGTGTGTGTGTGTGTGTGTGTGCGCGTGCGTGCGTGCGTGCGTGCGTGCGTGTGTGTGTGTGTCTATGGTATATGTGAAGGACAGGACTTTAACCTTACTTCGGAGCGACCCCACCCCCTCCACATACTCCAACAGCCATGCCGCACACATGCATACACACCACAGACACACCCCTCCCCCCTTCCCTGCCCAAGAACAGGCCTTTGTCTTTCTTGAGCAGTGAGTTTGGTTCCCTCTTTCCCCCACCTCCTCCTGTTTGCCTCCCCTCCTAACTTCTCACTTTAGAGTAAAAGTTGGCAAAACAAAAATGTGCTCCCCCTGTTTCCCCCCTCACTCTATTCTATTGCTCTGATTCTTTTGATTGATTTTCTTCTCTCTCTCTTTCTCTCTCTCTCTCTCGCTCTCTCTCTCGAAGAGAATAGACTTGGCATGTTGTCTTTGGAGGAAATTCCGCTGCAGTACCCCAGTGGGCCTCTCTGCGCCTGCCTCTTAAGCGTGTGCATGAGCTCACACACACACACGTGCACACCAACATACATGCACGCCCCCTGCAATCCAAAGGCAGCCATACATTGAAAGGAGATACAGCAGCCCGCAGGTTTCTTTACTTCCTGTGTCCTTGCTGACTTCCTCTCTCCTCTCTCTTCTCTCTCACCATCTGACAGGACTCAGGCAAGGGTGATACTTTCGAGGGTAAGGCAATACAATCTTCTTTACACTCTGATCCATGCACATAGTGATGCTAGGATGCTTAATCACTGAAAGGCATAGTTTAGTTAACCTGAAATCAACATAATGTATGCTCTTAGACAAGCAGGTCAAACAAAAATCTTACAGTTCTGGAGACATGTAAAATAATAAAGAATGACTTAAGAGGAGGTTTTTGAAAAGTCAAGAGTATGACTGTCTGGAAGTGCCTGTGAGTAAGTATGTGCTTTAGCTTTTGTTTTATTTAAGTCTGAGTTAGCCAGTGACCTCTATGAATAATACACTTCTGTATCTTCTCACGTGTCCCTCGGACCCCTTGAAAAGGGAGTGTGAATGTATGGTTACGCGCAGCCTATAGCCTTAGCAACGCCTCTCTTTTAAACATTATGCGCTGTGCCCCCTAGCTCATTCCTGTCGAATCCAGCGAGCACAGAGAGAAGGTAATTGGGTGGCATTTGATGATAATGTAATTACCAGTGATTTTGAGCGTTTTTAGCAGCGTCTAGAATGAATATGAATGAAACGGTTACTTTGGGAACACGGTGTACTAATATAGGAGGGGGGCGGGGTGAGTGCCTTTTTCTCGTTATCTCGTGTGAACCCCACGAACACTAAAATGTGTCTTATTACTTCATTTTAAGTGCGCGGTTCTTCTAAAGACTTTAATAGTGGTGCAATTAGTGTTTGCGTGAACTTTGAAAATAGTACAAGGTGAGAAGTCGGTAAGATAAGCCCGCAGTGTCGCAGCCACTGGGAATGGTCAAGACTTAACTACCCACAATCCAGTTGTCCCTCCGTAGAAAGCGCACAATTTGATACAGGTGTGTCGGGAGGTTGATACATCTGCGCCTGCAGGTATAAAAACATTTGTTTGAACGGGCTTTGTGCACTTTCAGCCCGGGCATCTAGGGAGGTAACAGGTATGTATGCCAACCAAACTTTTGCACATTAATGAATTTCTACTCTTGGAATAAGGATCCAAGACATCGAGTGAGCGGAAGCTTTCGTCACAAATGTATTGAATGCTAATAGGTGTCCTGTGTGCAGCGGAACTGTTGTTCTTAATTTCATTTGGTTATGCACATTATGGTTTAAAACATTTCGGAGTTTCCAATGACATTTCTGTTTAAAACTGACTGTTGGTAGTAGGCCTAGAGGCTGGTGGGTTCATAAGCTACGTTACCGTCTGATTCAAGTTTGCAGTTGGAACTTTTGGATATGTTTTGACTCCATGATGCGTTAAATACTGTCTATTATATGTATGTTAATGAATGTATGAAGTAGGCTACACTAGTCTACCTCTGGCACAATCTCTTTAGCCTGGAGCGTGATTGGTGTCTTAATTATTTGGCATTCATTTAGGAATCCGCGATCTTGCCGCCACCACATGTTGCTCTAAAGGCGCAGCTTGTCCGAACGGGTTGTGGAGTCTTAACGTTTGCTCATTCGAATATGCTGACGCATAACTTCAGTAAAGTTATTGTATTAGTAACGACCTGTCCGCGTGGGGCAGTAACCTACTACCGAATGAATGGCGAGGAAAGTTTATTGCGCAACTTCTTCAAATTTTCAAGTAATATTATGTAAGACGTAGGGATACTACGTATAGACGTAGGCTGTACTATATTACAAGGTAGCAAAGCTGTATCTGGCATCCTGGTGTTTTATTTTTCCCTCAAAGGTGGCCGATAATTTAAAAATAGGATTTAAACTTTCTGAGCTTGACCTCGACACCTCACTCGACACTTAGCCCATGATATTCCCGTTGCATTGGCCTGCCACCTAAGATGTGGCTTTTCAGGTAATCCTGTGACCTTGGAGAATCCGCTTAGGTTGTGCACATATCTGGGGCAGGGTCTTCTCCCAGGAGCGCACGTCACTTAACTCGAGCGAGCGGAAAACGTGGTTTGTGCCAAGAAACTCTACTTAGGGGCCATTGCTAGGCAGGGATGTGCCCAGCAGGTGGCCCTCTTTTACAGAAGTGGGCTACTTGGTGGTGTGCTGACGTGACTATTTCAGCACCCTGCGTCCGTGGCTGCTGCGCCCGCCATGGATACGCTGTTCGTTGCGCAGAAATTTTTATTTTATTTATTTATTTTTTTAATGAAAGTTAAAGACATTTATTGTCTGGACTTTTGTTATTTTCGACCAACAGATAAGTGCTCCTATGCATTTGGTCCCCACAAACCGAACAGCACTGGGGTAGTAGTCCACTTCATGTTTGATGCCAAATTGTCTGTCTGCTTTTTGAACTTTGATAAGGTTACTCCCTCCCACCACCCTGCGTTTTGTTGGGTGAGGACAAGAGATGGATGGCTCCATCTCTCCTCCCCCTGCTGCCAGCACTCATGTCCACATGTGTGCTGTCCTCGCTCTCCTCCCCTCCCTCTTGTGTACACTCCCCCCTCCCTCTTGCCAACTCTAACCACACTGTGCGCTCTCTCTCTCTTTTGCTCTATCTCTCGCTCCCTCTCACTCTCTCTCTCTGCACATGCACATACAGGAGCACACAGGCTAAGACGCACAGTCAGAAGCAGCACTGAACATGTCGGACTCTGAGAGCGCTGCTGCCCCCGCCGAGGCCCCCGTGCCCGCTGCCTGTGAGGCCATCAAGGCTGACCTGGACAAGTGGTAAGTCGTGCTCCACTTTGGCGCTCCGGACGGGTAGGTGTCTGATCTGTCAGGTGATGGAGGGAAGGTGTGTAGTCTTGGGTCATCACTTTGGAAAGGGTTGCATTTTTTTTTGTTTGGTTTTCTGCAGGTGTTGGGAGGGTGTGCATTAGGTTGGAGGATGCAGTTGGTACAGGTTGGGTTGATGCGTCTTTATGCAAGAAAATGGTGGTGTAGCAAGCTGCCATATTGGGTTGGGAGCGGCAATTGGTCTGGGCATTCTCCATTTTATTTGGACACCTTCATTTTCGTGTTTTGGACTTCAATTGATTTATTTTGAACTCGGATGTTGTGAATTCCACCACACTTTGCTACTGGTGAGCGGGGCTCTCGTCCAAACGTGATGCTGCCGCTCACGCCTGATTGGCGGCCGGGAATTTGCCTACGTCACATTTTTCCTCTGCTCGCTCGTGCTCCTCCACTGTCGCCTTCCTCCCCCTTCCCCCCTCATCTCCATGCCTGCCCCGGCTGCTCCTGAGGCCTTGCTGTGTCAACATCCCTGCAGTGTGCGTGCGTGTGTGTGAGTGGACGCTCTGACCTGCTCACTCTTCCCCGTGCGGTCAGCTACTCACCCACCCTGCTGTTGGGATTAGTGTGAGCTTGTTATGGGTTTTATTTTTTCTGTAAATGCAGAGGGCTTGGGACCCAGGAAGTGCTGCGCTGTGCTAAGCTAACCCGGTGGTTTCAATGACAGTGCAATGTCAAAGTCTGGTTCAATACCCATCATGACATAACTTTTGTCCATCACGGATTCCCTTTGCTACAGCCGGTCTTCACAGCCCACTAATCCCCCCCCCCCCCCTTGCAATTTAATTTTGACACTTTGATATTTACCACTTTGAACAGTGCTGTCCATTTTGCTCAGACCAGGCCTGCCCTCAGGCACCTACTGATAAGGCCTCATACCCTGTTTTTTACACTCTGGTATGAAGATAAGGGGGTGTGTTGCAATGTGGGTGTGATCATTTGGTCAGTCTGTTGGGCAGGGGGGGCTGCTAGCCAAGCTTCTAGTAGTAGTTTGATGTAGTCGTGTTTAGGGTTTGAGTTGTATCCATCTGAAAGCAGAGCTGCTGTTGCTGATTGACTTTGCGCTCCTGTGGGCCTTGTGTCCTCTCACCCCCTTGCTGCTGTTGTCATTTGCATCCATATGATCTGCCCACTGCTGCTGACCGGCAGAATGGAGTACTCTCAGAAGGCTGACTCTTTGCGTAATACATACCGTGGGGGATGTATTTTTAGGTCCATCATAAATAGTCCTGCATGCGTGGGCCTTGTGTTGGTGCATCCATGTTCTATAGTCATGGCTTGTGTTTCATAGAAACCTGACACCAAGGCGGCCATCTTGGTGTTAGCTGGCCTGACCACAGTGTGATGCTAGGCCTGTCCTCCTCTGATTTATTGGGAGTTGGATCTGACAGGGGTGTAGTTTTGACTGCACAGTGTCTATCTCCACTGCTAAAGTAGTAATTTGAGTTTATTTTTCTGGCTTTGACCTTGCTTGCTCTTCCTATAAATAAAGCAGGGAAATGGCCTGTAATTCCAACCTCTCAGGGACATGGAGCCCTCAAAAATGATTTGTATTGCCTTGTCAAGTGAAGATGAGCTGTTAGTTGTTTATTATGACGTTGACCTTGATTGACCTTGGGTAATGAAATCGTGACCTACAGGCTTTAAACTTTGCGCTTCTGTGTAGAGATGTACACAGGTGGGGGCAAGGTATAGATTATGTACATCTTGGTGACCATAATGGCTAACCATATTGTTTAAAGATTAACCAGCTGTATCTTTTTGCTACATTTGCTGTGTAATCTTGGTGTTACAGAATACCTTTGTCCTTGTTTGTTTCATAGACATTGGTGTGCTGTTTTGTGATATGTGGGGCCCCTCAGTCCACTTACTCTTTTGAAATCACCCACGGGGCCTCATTAAGAAGTTTTGCTGTTGTGTAGATGGTAATAAAATGAGCATATTAGGATTTTTTTTTTTGGTGTCCAAATGTTTTAGGTTTGAGATACTGGTATATTGCTTTCTAAAGGTCCAGGCACCCTAACTTCTGGTGCATCTGTTCCTTACACCGCTTCTTGGCGTGATCACCTATGGTGATGAATAATGCATTGGCCTCCATAAGGAGTGGCGTTCGCTGTAAATAATTCAATCTTACAATTAGAGGAGTCCACATGCTTACCTCTGTGGCCACCATGTTGGTGTCCCACTCTGACCCTTCTGTATTCATGACCAGCTCAACATAACCAGGAATGACCTGGAAGTGACCACAGTAAGCACTGGAGTTTGGAATACAGGTTAGTACTGTACATGGAGCTCTTCATTTTAGTAATGTCTCTTTAGGAACCGTAATCTGTTAAGCCCTCGTTACGGCAAGCATGTTCTATGGGCCTCTGTGCGGACATGCATTGTTTTTTTAATTGGTGTTTTGTTTAGGGTGGTTACGCAATCGTGGTCTAATTGGTTTTGCTGGCGTTGGCCGCACCAGTAATGGCTTGCCAGGGAGCTCAGGGTTTTCCTTTTGTAGTGAAGGGAGTGTTCACTCACAATGGGGGGCGGGGGGGGGGGGGGGGTGTCTTGTGCGCGCTCATTTAATATTAAAATGCCGGTGTCTCTCTCTCTCTCTCGCTCACCCAGTCTCTGGGTGGGATTATTGGATTTTGCTGCCGGAGGGATGATTTCTGTGCTGCTGTTAGGTCATCTCGGCCTCCTCTGCAATCCCAGAGGACGGAGGCAGCCATGCACGCATGCCCCCACAAAGCCAGGAGGACGTGCACACATGGCTCAATTGGACGCATTGGTGTAAACCCCTTTTAATCTGAAACAACCAGCTGTGTGTTGCGTCACTGTCTATGAGTTGGGAGAGATGTATGAGAGTGTGTGAGAAATGAGCCTTGGGAGGGGCTACTGGGATGCCCTTTTAAGACGGATGAGGAAGGGGCTTGGATGGCGGCAGTCATTGGTCTCTGGCTCTCCACACAGCCAAGGATGTATGATCCAATACCTGCCCCCACAGTTTTGCACAGTCACGCGATGTTTGAGCGTGTCGGGTTTTTTTTTCCCTCCTTCTCTCGGATGGGTTTCTCCGCCTTCCCCTCCCTCTCTTGCTCTTTCGCCTCATCACACTAATGCACTCTGTCAGTGTCTGCCGCTGTGTGTTGGTGCAGTGTGCCTGGAATCTCTCTCTCTCTCTCGCTCTCTCGCTCACTCGCTCTCTCCCTCTGAAAAATTATGGTCCAGCTCAAACAGTCTGTAGGCTGGTTATTGAGTAGGTTGGGGCCAGGGGTGATGAGTTCATTGCATCTAAATTTCAATAATTGATTGTACTGCACTCTTTGCAAAGGTCACAATCTAGATCTAAACCATTTTGTTTAGGATAATGTGGCATGTTGCACTTGTTGAGTGCTACGTGTCGTCAGATGGTGGCTGTGTGGGGAACTTCGTGTCGTACTAAACTGTCCACTGACGTGTCCCTCCTTCTCTGCAGTGTGAAGGAGAATGGCGAGGAGGGCTGCAAGGAGCTGATGGAGGCGTTCGCAGCCTGTGTGAAGAGCGCCGCTGGGGCGTCGTGAGGAGAGGAGCTCGGCTCACAGGAAATGTAAGTCCTTGTACGCAATGCTCGCCTTCACGTTCCTAGTCGAATGTCACCTGTGGCACATGTCTTCCATGAATTTGCATCCACCGATTTTTAGGATGCCGCCTCACCATTTCTGTCCTTTCTCCCTCAGGTCCACTGCACTGAGTCCTCCACCTTCCCAGCATTCCCTTCTGCACATGGCACTGGACTGAATGATACAGATTCTGATGGGGGTTTGGTGGCAGAGTCTTGTCTTGTCCCCTCGATCCACCCCCCCCCCCCCCCCTCCTGTAAAGCTTAAGTGATTTCTGAGCCTCCCCTCTCTGTCCCCTGCCCCTATGGCTGAATTGTAGGCAGTTCTGGAGAGCCCATGGCTGTTTTATGTAAATTGTCTTCTCAAGATGCTTACATTTAAATGCAAATAATAAAGTGATGATTGGTACAGTGTTCTATTCTTCTGGTGTCTTGTGTTAAATGTGTAGCCTATGGATGTATTTGGTGCTATTTAATCGATGTTGGGGAAGCCTCCATCTGGATGCCTTACAGGAGGAGGTTTAGATGTTGGTCTTCTCCAGGTGTTTGTGGGCTTGTCCCGGTTTCCCCTTATAAATGGCTTCTAATCCCTGTGTATGAATGACTTCTAAGAAGGGTATTTGAATACTGCCACACTGCAGTCATTACAAAACTATGTAGGTATGTAGTCTGTAGATATTTTGATTGGCTATCCATAGAATATGCATTAATGCATTTAAATGTCCATTCTATTTCGAAGACTATTGACTTCAACCTGCCTCCTTATTGTCAGGATGTACCAGAACTGTGATTAAAAGTGATTAAATCCAATTTTGCCATTACACATTTTGTGGACGGATGGGAGGAATCCAGTGCTCTGTGTGTTTAGCCTTTTCCCTCTGAGTAAAGACAAAACTTCATCTTCATGTTTGACTCCAGTGACTGGATTAAAAGGACAAGATTGACTAACCTGGAGGCCCTAATGTTGCCTATCCAATTTGTGCCTTTCTCTCTGTCATCCCCTCATGAGAAACAACTGCCTGTCTGGTGGGATTAAGTTTGTGTGTGTGACTGGATGTGTTGACCCCTTCCTCCTCAGGGCTATGACTTGACGTGTGAACAGTAAGAAACACAGGGGCCAAAGAAGATCCACCTGCTTTCTAAAGACCCATCTCAATAGAAGAAATCCATTGCTCAAAGTATGATTAAAAGCTGTACGTGCTTTTTAAAATATTCAACATTCACAACAAATACAGCTGCACTCCCTCTTGCATTGCACATGTAAACTGTAGTGAATCCATTTCTGTGTAAATGGGTGAGTGATTTTGCTCATACATGCATGAAGGTGTATATTCTATGCATGAAGATGCTGTAGCTTTGCATTTAGCAGCCTGTCATAAGTGACGTACACATCAACTACTGTATATTATAAGGGATTACATTGTCCGCAGAACAACTTGGGGTTAAGTGCCTTGCCCTTGCTCAAGGGCACAACAATGGACGCCGGGAACTGAACCCACAACTTTCAGGCTACTACGCACTAGTCCAGCTCCTTTACCACTACACCACCCCCACCCATAAAGTTATTTATCATGCTACGTCTCACATTTTTTTTTTCTGTACTCCAATATCTTTGTTGTGCATATTTACATATGTGCATATTTACTTCCTTTGAGTGAGAGTAGACATGCATACATTGGATTGTGTATGTGTCTATGAGTGCATGTACATTTATGCGCACACATAGCGGTGGTGTTTAGTTACTTCTATGCCCTCTGTCCCCCTTTACCATGTTTCCAGGAATGTCTCCATTGGAGTACACAGACACCCATCCCTCCCTCCCTCGTGTGACCAGTGCTTGAACATACACACGTATACTTCACTCAGCAGACATGCTTAAACAGCGGCTCTGTGGGGCCCTGAGTATTGCATAGGCGTTCCAACAGCTGCCTGAGTGGAAACATGAATGACTGGGAAGGAATGTTTCAAATAAGATGACTTGTGCGTCTCATGTGAGGGAAGAACTTAATGAAGTGACAGATTCTAAAAACAGAGGTAGTTTGAAGACAAATATTTATATCATATATTTCACAAAATGTCACATTTTCTGACAGACATACAACTGTCATAGTTATGATCCTCAATTATTCAAATAGCTATGATCTGCATAGCTATACTTAACGATCCTTGAAAGACAACTAGTTGTCCTATAGTGTCAACAGTAAAGTGGTCGACAAAAGCTTGACCTGTACGATTGAACTGGTTCTTAAGCCAACACTAGGGTGGCCATCCGGTTGGTCAGCCGTGTGTGCTCTGTGTGTGGGCCAGTTATCCAATCTGATTAGCTGAAAAGCCCATTTTAAAGGGGTTAGTTGTGTGTGTTCGTTGTAGTTGTATGTGGTGACCTAAGACCAAGTGAGAGGAACTTAAAGCGATGAGGTTGCACTGATTGTTTTGAGGATCAGTGTCTTTCTCTAAAACCAACCTTAAGATGGTTATATTTTATTGCAGCATTATGTTTTCATAGTAGAAAGTTTCAACGTATTTCTAATCATTAATCAAACTCAATCAATAAGCCATTAGGATATGCACCATCATTACATTATTTTATCCAGGGCATAGAAGAACGAAAATAGGCCTATTTAACTTGAACTCACCAGCTCACACACCAAACATTCACATATCCCCTTACATCACAGAAATATGCACTGGACAGTGGATGTCGATTCTCAAGGTGCAACATGGAAATTAACTCTTGTAAATTCTGCAGTGGTGCACATTAGTATTATGATTATTATTTTAGGCCTACTTTTGATTTTCTCAGCAATTAATGGAAAGGCATTAGTACTACAATTGGCTTTAATGTGAGAAAACCACAGCTTGGTAATCAACCAGTGTTATTAATGAGATGCAATGAAAGGAAGCCTAAAGAGTACAAGTATGCGCACAATGTAACATGTTGCTTAAGGGAGATATTTGCTCATTCATGTTAATTAAGAATGTTTGATGTTGTTTCAGCTTACAACAAAACATATCTACTGCCACCGTGTGTACAGATGAGGTATTACCCTTGATGGAGGGGCAGAAACGAATGGAAGAGACACTGTAAAAATCCATCTCACGTATAGGCTACGTTTGGTTGGAATCACTGTAAATTTCATAATAAACCATAAATCCAATAAACAATCTAGGCGTATTGACATAACGCTTGAGGCAGTCTATCCTGTTTACTTGAAAACGGAATGAACCATAACAAAAGTGTGTTACTCGTTTCAAACTTTGGTCGTTTTGCAACGTATATGACATTTCGCAGACCTATTCTATTATCTTGTTTTTCATCCAGCCTTTGGTTCACTTAAGGAACCATTCGGTGGAGCATCTGTGCAGAAGAGAGTGGTGTAGTTGGGTGGGGCGGAGAGAGGGGGTGTTCTGGGAGAAACGGGAAGGGAGGAGACGATGGAGAGCGCAGGCCGAGTGAACCCCGGATGCTGATGCTGCCCGTATCGAATCAAGAGAAGCCAGGGGAGAAAGAGATAGGGAGCGGGGTGTACGATAGAAGGTGGGGTACTGGAGTCGGTTGTCACGAAGCAAGTGTTGCGCTTGTGAAGGCGATACTTTTTTCAGGAATACGTCTAAAGGCGCAAGGACAACGCAAGGCTGCGCGACGGGCTGCAGCTGCGACGACGGCAGGAGAAGATGCTGTGATCTGCTCGCCGAGGGAGGGAGGAGGAGAGGCGGAGGATTCTACGCCAGCTAAATATGCTTGCATTTTCTAGAACAGCGATGTATCGCATTAAACGTCCAGGCCTTCGAGTGGTGCAAGAAAAACACTATTTAGCCCTAGCCTTCTCTTGAAAACGCATTGGGGCTGGATTTGGACTGGGTGCTGGTGGATAAACGGTGTCCTACCAGAGCGTTTTCGCACAGGGTGGCTCTCTTTTCTCTATATTTCCGGATGTGAGGCCTGGGGTAAAGTAAGTAATACTCCAGACACTGGACATCTTTTAGCACTGCGGTTTAAATGGGAGAGTATTCACTTGACGGGGAATGTGAGGAGATAGCCGATACGATTACTCAGCCTCAAATTGTGAAGCCAATTGAACAAACAGAATAACGGATTGTTATAACGGATAGCTAACTACAGCAAATCTCTATAAATATTGTAGCCTGTTCATTTCCCACGGCATTAAGTTTATTGTTGCAACATTGTTATGTTTACTGACTTGACTAAAATGTGTCAAAGTGTAGGCCTAGCTGACAGTCAGACCGCTGGACGGGCTGGACCACATGTTCGGGGGCTCTAATCATAATTTTGTCAGCGCCTTTGAATCTGCGATGACATCTAGCCTACCAGACTCTTATCTACATCACCAACATTCTTGTGTCTCCAGCGTATTTTTGTCCAAGACACAGGCTATGTTATATCTGCTAACTCGATATCCCTGCTGTCAGAACATAGTTTCATATAGTCACCCTAATTTATCATGGATCTTTGATTCAGTTTGATGCGCATTCATAACATAGGCCCAGGCCTACGTCTCTTTAGTTGACATAGGCCTAATCCCAGACCATAGTTTATGACTATTAGCAGTATCAAGCTACACATCTAGTTAATATTTCCATTAGCTGTGAGCATCATTGGAAAGTGGTTGTGAGTAGGCCACACTATTGTCATCACGACTAGAAGCGTAGGCCATTCCTTGTCCCCTCTCACTGTCTGTAATGTCGCTACGGCGGGGTTACTCAGCGCGCAGGACTCATCGTAGCAGACTCCCCTGGAAGAAACTCTGATTTTTGATAGAGTTCTGGTCGCGGAAACAAATCGTTTGAAGAAATGTCCAGCAAGGAGTTGTCGAGTCAGCCGGCACAGTATGTGGGGCCTTACCGCCTGGAGAAGACTCTGGGGAAAGGGCAGACCGGTAAGAATCAGCACTCATGTCAGTGTCCTGCTGAGCTCTAATGTGTCAAGCTGTGAAACATTAATGTTACTTACGTGAACTATCTATGGTTCGTAATGATGGACAGCAGTTTACATGATCCTCGCCTGATCATTTGAAAGCATGCAGCCTAACTTTATGCATGGGCAGTGGCCTAGTCATCTGTTGTGGTCATTAACAATTCTCATATTAACGAATCAACGAATCAGTGCGAGGATTCTCTCTCTCTCTCTCTCTCTCTCTCTCTCTCTCTCTCTCTCTCTCTCTCTCTCTCTCTCATGTCCGTGCTGCTGCCATTGTATTGACAGTTGTCTCATGCTGAGTTAGATATTAGAATGAGAGAGGTCACACTGTTGAAATGAGGTGTAGGTGATTGCCTACTGATGGATGATATTTTTGTCTGTTATTGGTGTTAGTGACCCAACAGCATTTACTTTATGAGTTATATTTGCCAACTCGTCTGATGCTCGGTTTTGGTGTACAATGTGAATGAACATGCATTATTGTATGTTTCGTAACCTTATGAAGCTGCATGGTGGTTTTGCATATTTCCACAGTGAAGATATTCAACCACGTTAGACCACTTCTCACTTCATGGAGCTGTATTAAAGCCTAATGTGTCACTCGGCTGGCAGACAAGAGTGGTGTGTGTGTGTGTGTGTGTGTATTTGCTGGAATATTTCGGTCAGCTGGTAATCGATAAGTGTGCAAGGAAATTCGAGTCAGTTTAAAGCAGGCGTAGAGTGAGCCACCTAGCCACTGGTCCTGTCCTGACCACGCTGTTGCACACATGCAGGACAGGACACAACGTCTAGGTGCTGCACTCCCTTTCATCTGAGGTGACATGTATACAGTGCCTGTTATTATTGAAACTGGGCTGTTGGCCTTGAGTAGAAGAAGCCACAAGATCCCTGAGACCAGTTTCCTGGGCTGGTGTGTTCAGCGTTTTGAAGCTTTGGTCAGGGATAGGGTTTCATGACATGTTCGTTTTGATCAGGTCTGGATAAACCTGATTGGTGATGTCATCACTCACTCACATATCCTTTTCAATCCCACTGGGTCACTGTCTGCCGAGAAGGGACGAGATAGAGGGAGAGAGAGGGAGAGAGAGAGAGAGAAGGAGAGAGAGTGGCAGGAGGGGGCATTAAGCCCTTTGTTTTTTTCTATCCCTCTCTCTCCCTCTCTCTCTCTCTCTCTCTCTCTCTCTCTCTCTCTCTCTCTCTCTCTGTTGTCTGAGGTTTCCTGTATTTCCTCTCTGCCTTTAAAGTGCTCTCAACCCCCCTCCCTCCCATTCCTCCCCTCCAGGCTTGGTGAAGCTGGGAGTACACTGCATCACAGGGCAGAAGGTGGCCATAAAGATTGTGAACAGAGAGAAACTGTCAGAGTCGGTTCTCATGAAGGTAAGAAAAACAGACATTTGCCGATCTCTTTGCGCCGTGGCTTTCTGTGTTGAATTTGTGGTCTGAAACGCTACAAGAAAATATCATGGACCAATTCCAAAGTATGGAATGTTTCTGACCAAATCAAGATATTTAGTTAAAGAAGTACCTCAGGGCAGGGCTTGATTCTGTCCATCTGAATGAATTGTATCTAAGTGGATTGAATGAGCATCCATTTCTCTCACCCACTTTGTTTTAGTCTCAAATGCAGAAATTAGAGTTTCCTATAGGGGGGGGGAAGCATTTGTGCCTAAATCTGACCCTCCTCAAGCGAAGCTCCGTTACAGCTTTCCGTTTTTCCTCTCTTGCATTGCTATCGGCTGCTGTGTCGTTAATACAGCGCTGTCTGCAGATGCTCATCACCCACTTGCCACCTCTGCACCTCTCCTCTTTTCCTCAAGCAGAAGCTATGCTGATTAACATCTCCAGCTTTCTCTCCTTCTTTACTCTTCCACTCTTTCCCCTCTTTCCACTCTTCTCTCTCTCTCTCGCTCTCTCTGTCCAGGTGGAGAGAGAGATAGCTATTCTCAAACTAATAGAACACCCTCATGTTCTGAAGCTGCATGATGTCTATGAGAATAACAAATATCTGTAAGTATGTGAGTCTGTTTCTCTTTGTGTGTGTGTATCGGCCCATTTGTGTTTGTCTACAAGAGTCGGTTTCACATTTCTTGGCTTAGAACTGCTTGCAGCTTCTGTCTGTGCTCATCTGATGTGATGAGATGTGACTGTATTTACGTCTCCTGCACAAATTCAATCAGTGGCAAACTGACAGCCCCCACCCCCACCCCTCTCCTGTCTGTGTGCTATAGGTACTTGGTGCTAGAACATGTGTCGGGTGGGGAGCTGTTTGACTACTTGGTGAAGAAGGGCCGGCTGACCCCTAAAGAAGCCAGAAAGTTTTTCAGACAGATCATCTCGGCCCTGGACTTCTGCCACAGCCACTCCATATGGTAGGCCTCCCTTTAGAGAGCGATGACGAGAGTGTCCTGTGATGTCTGTGTGCATTTATGTGTGATATGATATGTAGGGTGTATCTTTCGTTGTGCGTGTGTGCTAGTGATTGTGTGCTAGAGAGAAAGGGAATGTGTCCGTGGTTCTGTGCATGTTTCTCTGAGGACATGTTTTAATGATGTGTTTCTTATGTGTTCTTAGATGTTGACTTATTTTATTTGCTTGGTTTGGCTGAGTAAACATTACAGGTAACAAATCAAGTCATAAAATCAATGCCCTTCACCCTCCCCTTTCTTCGTCTTTCTGTTTCTCTCTCTCTCTCTCTCTTTCTCTCTCTCTCCTCCAGTCACAGAGACTTAAAGCCAGAGAATCTGCTGCTGGATGAAAAGAACAACATCAGGATCGCTGACTTTGGCATGGCCTCACTACAAGTAGGAGACAGTCTCTTGGAGACGAGCTGTGGGTTAGTATTATGGTTCAGTCTATTTATGGCTATACATACTTGTGTGAGTGTCTGTATGTGTGTGTGTGTGTGTGTGTTCAAGGACATGTATAATGTATGTATTGCACATGTATGATGTGGATAAATGTAATTCTGTGTGTTTTCAGATCCCCTCACTATGCATGCCCAGAGGTGATCAGGGTAAGTCATATATCAGCAACATGTTAGCAGTCTCACCTGTAGGTTCCATCTGTGTCATTAGCATACCTTTTTCGGTGTGTGTGTGTGTGTGTGTGTGTTTGTATCTATGCTGTGGTGCCACTAGTAGTTAGACAATATGGAAACCATGGGAAATCTTGGGATTAAAGCAATTTTGCTGTACTGTGTGTGTGTGTGTGTGTGTGTGTGTGTGTGTGTGTGTCTGTGGAGGGGCAATTGTGTAATTGTGTACGCATGTGTAGGGAGTGATTGTGTATGTGTTTGGACTATGTGGTCATCCTGTCCAGCCGTGTGTGGTTGGTATGTGCGTGTCTTTGTGGCTTTGTGCGTATGCGTAACCGTAACAATAGGCGGCTGTGTTTGTTTTCAGGGTGAGAAATATGACGGGCGCAGAGCAGATGTGTGGAGCTGTGGAGTCATCCTGTTCGCACTGCTCGTGGTGAGCTATTCGTTTTTCTCTTTTCAGCTCATCCCTTTCTCTCTCTCTTCTGTCTTTCCCCCTTATCTCTCTCTCTTTCTCCCTTTCGCACTCTCTGTTTTCTGTTCTCTGCATGTCATTCAGGTTGTTGTTGACTTCCTGTATCCATATACTCTCAGTCACCCATAACTCTTTGCTTATGGGATGTCTGTGTCTGCCATTTAACATCTCTGGCTTCAGATTAGTTGCACATAGGATTGGCTCAAGTTCATGCACGCACACACACGCACACACACACACACACACGCACACACACACACACACACACACACACACACACACACACACACACACACACACACACACACACACACACACACACACTCACACACGTGTTTTACTCTGTATGCAGCACTAACCAAATGTGACCCTGCAAAGCGAAACCAGTAGTTTCTGTAAAATGTACAAAATTAAGTTATTGTGCTCACGTGAATGGCCATAAACTAAGCTTTCCAACGATATGTATATCGAGGGTATTACACAAAATATCGCTAAGATGACCGCATCCAAAGTTGACATGGTTCTCCTGTCATGATATGCCAGAGGAGAAATCATCTTTTTAAGCAGAAGCAACAGGGATGACTGCAAATGTGTTGAGTCTTCGCCGGGTTTAACAGTCAAGACGTATGTTTTTCCGTGAAATTAGTTCACGATATGAAACTGTAGACTGTATACTGTCGAATTATGCGAAAACGTGAAATTCAACATTTTACCTCGGAAGTTTGTTTTTTGTGGATTTCCTCAAAATAACGTTGTGCGCAAAGCGACTGATTTCGCTTTGAAGGGTCACAAATGACTCAATCAAGCCTCAATTCACAGCTGTGCGCGACTTTTACATTGTTTACTTTTTTCTGTTTTTCTGATAACTGTCAGGAAACGGCAGGTTTTGATGATTGTTATGCTTGCTCATTATGTTCAAAAAGCAACGGTTCAGGTTATTGGTAATACATCACGATTCATCACTCAAATATCTTTTGGAAACACTGTCACTGCCTGCTGATATCGTGACGTCTGGTCATTAGGAAAAAGATTCATTGTGACTGTTTTATGATTAAAACCCAGAACTGTGACGTCCATTCTGTTTCCCTAGCTCTGCTTAATGTGACTTGAGTGCAAATGGTTAACCCCTGTCCCCTCTTGACCTCTGTTTCCAGGGTGCGTTGCCGTTCGACCATGACAACCTGCGGCAGCTGCTGGAGAAGGTGAAGAGTGGGGTGTTCCATATGCCCCACTTCATTCCGCCCGATTGCCAGGCACTGCTGAAGGGCATGATCGAGAAGGACCCTGAGAAGAGGCTCTCGGTAGGTCTGCCAAGGCAGAGGGGAGGGAACGGGGTGAGAAAGATGGAGAAAGGGGGGGAAAGAGAGATGAGAAAGCAGTGGGGTGAGAAAAAAGAGAAAGAGAGAAAAAAACAAGAGACTGTATATGTTGTCAGATCTGAAAAACATCATGTGTGTGTAGATTTGCACTCATTAACGTGAGTGGACAAGACATCAGTCACTACCTGTGCAGGGCTCCAGCAGACGTTCACAGATTTCATTGCCTCATAAATTACAAGACATTCAGTGCAGGCATCCGGTTACTCACACATCAGCTGAGGTCAAGTCCCTGGTGATAACTGTGTACACAGAGAAATATTTTTGGAACTCTATCTGAGCCATATGCACACAGCAATAAATCCAGGTCGTCGGATAAGTGCTTAAAAGTGCGTTATGCTGGGTTTACTGACGAAAACAAATATGCTACTAGATCAACAGTAATGTTATTCCTGACCTAGTACATCTGCATAGTGTGTGGATGAAGTGGGTTCTTTGCGCATGAAATAGTCATCAATTGGGCACAGAATTCACTGTAATGCTGCTCAACTGCTAGACAGTTCCTGCAAAATGGCATTGTTGTAAATTTAGACATTTGCATCCGTTTTCAAAAGGAGTAGATTGCAGCTTTTGCAGAGAATAGTAAACATGGACACACTCAGTATTTTAGTTGCTGAGAGGCATAGGTTTCAGTCTAATTCTTTTCGGAATTATTATATCTTTTGTGATTTATAAGGTATGTGACTAAGCCATGTTTTGTGTAGAATCCTTAACTCCTGACTCCTTGAGCTCTTTTGCTGTTTGACTGATAGTTCTGTTATTTTTCAATGGCTCCTTGAACAGCTTGAAGCAATACAGAAGCACGCCTGGTATCAGTAAGTAAAGCTTCTTTCTGAACAGCATCCAGCTGCCAAAGCCAGTCATATAATCCATCCTTATCAAAACCTCTGTCGTTCTTTTCATTCTTTTTACCTTCTCACCATCGCTCTCACCCCCCCACCCCCCCACCCCCCACCTCTGTCCCTTAGGGGCGGCCGGAACGAGCCCACCCCAGAGCAGCCCCCTCCCAGGCGGGTGTGTGTGCGGCGGATCCTGTCCCTCACGGAGCTGGACCCCGACGTGCTCGACAGCATGCACTCCCTGGGCTGCTTCAGGGACCGCACCAAACTGGCCCGAGACCTCCAGTGCGAGGAGTGAGTATCCCATCATCCTCTGGGCCTGGCTTGTGTCACAGGGCTACAGCCGGGGGGAAAACGCTGCCCAGATAGTTCCGTCCCCCTGTGCTGACAAGTGATAAGAAATAATTGTATTATTCCTGTCTGGATATGTGTGTTGATAAGTCAATTACTTATAGGTGGGCTGGTGTTGAGTGACTGTGCGGAAATGTAAAGGGTGTGAACTCTGTTTTTCAGCATAGATAGCACAGCCAGTGATTTCCTCAGTAACAAGGAATCCCTGTAATATGAATGATAGCAACTGGGCAGATGCAGGGAAACATGGGTTGGGTGTATTAGGATTCATGTAGTCCATGGAAGTTTTAAAATAGTAGATGTGACACAGTCGTTGCCAAGGCAACTCTTGAAGGTTGTTAACAGCTGGTATTTGTACAGTAATTGTGCTGAAGAAGGTTTCCTTTAATGGCAGGAGGCGGTTCTTCCATTCCTTCCTGTCTGTTTGTCGTACCCTTGCTTACATTCCTCTTTGTTTGTCTTTTTCCTTCCTCTTATGTTCCTCCCTGTCTGTCAGAATAAACCAGGAGAAGATGATCTATTACCTACTGCTGGACAGGAAAGAGCGCTACCCCAGCTATGAGGACGAGGACCTGCCAACCAGAAATGATGTTGGTGAGTCATGCCATGTCTGCGCAAATACAGAAACACACCCACGCGCATACATTTGTGGAAGCAGACATGTACACTCACTCACCATACATAATGCCTATAGTTCCCTATAGAACCACATCCTGTGTGTTTGTGTGTGTGTGTGTGTGTGTGTGTGTGTGTGTGTCTGTTATACAGCGGACCCTCCCCGGAAGCGTGTGGACTCTCCTATGCTGACGCGTCATGGCCGATGCCGGCCGGAAAGAAAGAGCCTGGAAGTGTTGAGTGTGACAGAACAGGGTTCGCCTACACCGCCACGCCGAGCCCTGGACACATCCTCACACAGTCAGAGGTGCGCACACACACACACACACACACACACAGACAGACAGACAGACAGACAGACAGACAGACAGACAGACAGACAGACAGACAGACAGACAGACAGACAGACAGACAGACACACACACACAGACAGACACACAGACACACAGACACACACACACTCTCACACACACATTCAGTATCTCTATCACTTGCTGTCTCTATCACCACCCTCCTAAATGCTTTGGCACATCTGCACACAGCCAGCAAAGTCACTGCATACCACACCTCCACACCCCTCCCCCACGCCACCACTACATAGCTCTGCTCTCCATACATCTACATACCTTCCCACTCAGACATACGGTACACAGCTGTTATTGTGTTGGCTTATTCTGTGGCGTGTGTACTGACTGGACTGATTGCCTGATGTGTTGGCTGGCCGTGGGCCTGTGCTGGCTGGCTGTGCTCACCCCTGTGTCCGTGTCCTACAGGTCGCGCTCGGTGAGTGGCGCCTCCACAGGCCTGTCCTCCAGCCCCCTCAGCAGCCCCAGGGTGAGTTGCCCCGCCCGGTCATCTCCCACTCACACACCACTCACACACCACACCACACCGCCCCAGGGCTGGTGCCAGCAACAACTGTCTTGGTCATTGCAAAAAAAAAACAGAACCATATATTGTACAGTTACTATTCTGCCTTACACATATGTGGCCATACACACATCCAAATGCACACACGTCAGCTATCACTGAAGTTGAACTACCGGTAACTGAAATCACTCTCCTGGCCAGTACTGTGCTGATCCTGTATTGCAGTTCTAATCTAATCTAGATTATTAAATCCATCATTATGGCTGGATCCAGCTTGTGATGCACACAAACTAATCCAGGGCTGGTTTGTTAAAGCCATGTTATATAAACACTGTGGACATAATGTGCAAACTGTTTTTGGCAAAACACTGAAAGTATCCTCCTGCTCTTAAGCTAGTTGACATGACATGCTTTCCATGGTCACTTCTGAACTGGCAATTAGGAAGTGAATGTTTAAATATGTTTACAGTATGTTTACGTTTGTAACCAATTCAGTGTACTGCAAGGCAATCTATGTAGGAAAACAGTGAGTGTAGTATGTACTGTATGTGATGTTATGACTAAATGGATCTGTGGCAGAAATGTGTTTGGTGTGTAAGCTCTCCTCAGTTCAGTGTGCTTTATCATACTAAAATCATCTCCCTCATACTGTTCCATTTCCCATACCACTGACCTTCTACTTGTACTAAAAATCAATGACACATATAGGTCAATTCAGCACCCAACACCCCTCATACACATACAGTATATACTCTCTTGTCTCCCTTCCTACCTCTCTCTGTCTCTCTGTCTCACTGTCTTTCTCTCTCTCTCTCTCTCTCTCTCTCTCTCTCTCTCTCTTTCTCTTCTCTATCTCCTCTCACTCTTCTTTCCACCCCCTCAATACACACACACAGGTAGTGACACACATACACATATATAACCAACTCATATATGCGGTATGCTCTCTTTTCAATACCCCCTGTATGCAGGGTGTGCCTGTAGAAAATGAGACCAGAGAATGATAGATGGCTCGATTGCTATAGTTGTAGAGCGTGATCATTGACCGGTTTTAACCGTTTGTGCAGTAAATGAAACAGATGACAAAAGCACATGTTGAAGATATCAGTAGAGTCTGCTAATGCTCGTCATAAATCGCCACAAATCATAACTCTCATGACCATTGCTCTCTCCATCTCTCCATCTCCCCACCTCTCCTCTCCTCTCCTCTCCTCTCTGTCCTCTTTCTTCTGCTCCATCAGAGCCCCGTGTTCACTTTCAGCCAGTCCGAAGTCACCTCTGCTTCCACCACCCTGCCCAAAGACCCCAAAGCAGGAAGTGCCACCGCTCCCCGGGGGTCCCAACGTGCGCCTGATCCAAAAACCCAGACGCTGCCATCCAAGGCGGCCTCCGATCGGCCCCACCTCCAATCCATGAAGTCCCTCCCCCTCCAGGGCCCCCGCTCGCCCTCACCGTCTCCCTCCCCCCTCCTCTCCCCTATCCCTCGCTTCTTTGTCTTCCCCACGCCCTCCGTCCTCAAGTCGGTAACTAAGAGCCTCTATCCTAACTCTGCCCATGTGTCGCAGGTCACCCCCCAGGGCTCCCCGCTCCCCACCCCTCTCGGCACCCCTGTCCACCACCCCGGGCACCCCCCTCCCACCCCTCCCTCGTCCTCGTCCTCGTCCTCGTCCTCGCGCGCCGAGGGTGGGGGCGGCGTGGCCGGAGGCTCCCTGTCCCTCACCCCGCCCTCCAGTCCTGGGGGAAGTGGCGGGATGGCCGCCAGCAGCTCCGCCCACTGGCGGACGCGCCTCAACTCCTTCAAGAACAACCTGCTGGGCTCGCCGCGCTTCCACCGGCGCAAGCTGCAAGGTGAGAGAGCGCCACTGTTTGGGTCTAGGGGGAGAATTGGAGAAGCACAGAGCACGAGTACTCAAATGAGGTGCCAACAACATTGAGGTCCTGCCTGTTATCTCCAGTGAACAGACAAACATCGGTTAAATGAGCATATTTATAATCTATATCTGTCAAAATAAAGCATGATATTTTTCTTCTTATCAGTCAAAATGAGATGTATGTTTTCTAAGTACAGAGTGGAGACGTACTTGCTCCATTGACCTGAATTCTTTTGTACATATTAGGGGTAGGTGACAACGTGGTTTCACAAGTGCTCGTTTTCGTACAAAGGAAACTGACCAAACAGGCTACACAGGGTTGAGCTATAGGAGCTTATACATGCCGCTTATACAAGTTTGTGGGTCATAAATATTTGCTTGTTTTTTTTCGTCAGCGAAGACATGCTGTGACATGCACAGTTGCTGGAGGCAAAAATCTGTCCTCCCTGATGATCTGCTTGCATCAGTCTCTCTTTCCTTCTCTGTCTTACTTCACTTCTTCTCTCACTTCACCCTTTCTCTCTCTCTCTCTGTCTCTCTCTAGTTCCTACATCTGAGGACATGTCGAGTCTAACGCCAGAGTCAAGCCCAGAGTGAGTGTGATAAATGATCATCTGACTGCCCATTCACCTCCTATGATTTTGTGCGAGGGAAACTGTTCAATGGTGTTTTGTTGACAGTGAGAGGGAGCAGTTGACAAGTGCCTACAGTTGATACTGAAACAATTGACATTTGATGCTAATTTCTTTACTCTTTTAAGGGGTGGGTCCAATATGCTATTGATCCTGAAATGCAGTTGCGTAAGAATTTCATAGGTTGCCAAAGGCATCCACCAATCTATGATTGCAGACAGAAGATCCAGTTTAACCAAAACAGAATTATCCAGTTCAACTGAACAGTTCAAAATGTTCTCTGTTTTTATGGGTTTTCAGTTTTAGCAGATTTAAATAAATGAAACATGTTCTCCTGAATAGCTATTGTTGTCTCATACTACAGACATTTACAAACAACAGCTGACTGGCAAAAAAGCTAGAATAAAGGAGAGGCAGACACAAACACATGTTAAAAAAAAAACATAGCTAGATTTGTATTGATTTCTATGAGGGGGCCTATACAGTATTATGTCCATACTGTATATCTAGCCTTATGTCACTGTTCTATCGGAAACTAGTCTTTCTCTTATCTTGTCGTCACCTTTACTTTTTATCTAGCTGTCCTGTATACCATACTGATTGTACCTCCCTGGTCTCTAGTGTGCAGCTTGTTTTATCTTTCATTTCCTAGTCCCTTTGACTGCCTGCTTGTTCAGCTGCAGTATTGATCTCTCTCTCTCTCTCTCTCTCTCTCTCTCTCTGTGTGTGTGTGTGTGTGTGTGTCTGTGTGCGCGTGTGCGCATGTGTGTGTGTGCTCTTGGCACAGGCTGGCCAAGAAGTCCTGGTTTGGAAACTTCATCAGTATTGAGAAGGAGGAGCAGATATTTGTGGTGATCAGAGACAAACCACTGAGCTCAATAAAGGCAGACATCGTCCATGCATTCCTCTCAGTAAGAGTTTGGGTTTCTGTCTTTCTTACTTACTTTCTTACTTTCTTACTGTTGTGGGTTAGAAACAGGAAAGTAGTTATTGATACCAAATGCCAAAGTCATGCCTAAGGCTAAAGGAAACTATGTGATTATGTGCCCTCTGCTTTTGAATTAGTAAGCAAGGCTTGTAAATCAGCCAGTTGGCCTTGTGTCTGTGTCGTACAAGCACAAGCATATCTGTATCTGAAGAATTTCAATCAATCAATCTCAATCAGAAAATCTTCTCCGTCCGTCTATCTGTCTTTTCTCTATGTGTGTCCAACCACCATTAACAAACCATATCTACCTCTCATGTCATTTCTCCTTCAATCATGTCCTCCCCATTTCCACGCCTCTGTCTCCATCTCTTCTTCTGTCTCTGTCAAGATTCCCTCTCTCAGTCACAGTGTCATCTCTCAGACCAGTTTCCGGGCGGAATATAAGTCCTCCGGAGGTTCATCTGTCTTCCAGAAGCCTGTCAAATTCCAGGTGGACATTGCCTTCTCCGAAGGAGAGAGGGAGCGAGAGAGGGATAGGGGCAAGGAGAAGGAGGAGAAGAGGGACATGGGAATTTACAGTGTCACCTTCACTCTTATATCAGGTACAGATCAGAATGGTATGTTTGGAAAGCATGCAAGAAATTAATGATTGACTGTAAATGTATACAAATTCGAAGGGTGTGAAAGTTTGAGTGTATTCTAATCAAGTGTTGTGTTATATATTTCTGTGTGTGTGCGTGTGTGTGTGTGTGTGTGTATGTGTGTGTGTTTGTGTGTGTGCGCACGCATTTGTGATCTCAGGTCCTAGTCGCAGGTTTAAACGGGTGGTAGAGTCTATTCAAGCTCAGTTGCTCAGTACTCATGATCAGCCTTCTGTGCAGGCACTTGCTGGTGAGTGTCACAAGCTTACAGGTATGGACTCTCTGATGCTTTCTCTCTCTCACATACACACACACATGCACGCACGCATGCATGAATGCATGCACACATGCGCAAACACACACACGCACTACATATAAAGACAGACACATAGACGTTCTTACCTTGCAAGTTTGGTATGGAAGGTGTATGTTACGACATTGGGAAATGATGGCATCTTGTAGTGCAATGCATCGATGAATCACGATATAAATTATATAACAGTGAAATGAATGAGAACTTCATAGTTTATGTCCTGGGCTGTTTTCATGCCCTGGGTAAACTGATTATTGCTAAATAAATATCAAAATATTTGTTGTGCAACTGAGAGATACCCATCTATATTTATTTATATCTATCAATCGCCTCTCTGCCTCCTGTTTTCCCGATCAGATGAGAAGAACGGGCAGCTGTCCTCTCATCCTCCCGGCTCCCTGAGCCGCCAGAACTCTCGCCGCTCGGAGGGAGGCGGCGACCGGGACAGCGGAGGCCTGCAACGCCGGGGCTCCAGCAAAGACAAGACCCGCCTGCTCTCCTCCAACGGAACCCAGTCTCAGCCCTGAGGGCTTTGGGCCAGGCGCCTACCCACACCCCCCTATACAACCTCTACACCCCCCCCCCTCCCCCAAAGAAAAAAGCCTTCCCCCTAAAAAAGCTCGCCACAGACCCATAGAAACTCCCCCGCCCTTACCCAGCCACCCCTGAGATCCACCACAGCAGCAGTAGTTGGAGGCTAGAGAAGCACCATGGAGGAACATGATGCATTTTTTGATAACCAGGAGGCCTACTTTTTACCTTATCCATCACCGAGGACATCAGTGGAAGCGTCTGTTCCAAGAGCTCACCTGATGGTCAATTCATGTATATGTATATATATCTGTATGGGTGTGCTTGTGGGTGTATGTATACATATATGTGTCCTATACGTGAAGGTCAGGGCCAAAGGCAGCAGTGTTAGTTATGTTGTGCATAACCAGGAGAGAATGTATGAAGTCTTCTGGGGGCACAGGGACAGTCAGATAACCCAAATTAGTAGCCTGCTGGTCGTCCTGTGGTTCTTAGTGAAATTAAAAACTGACACGAAGTAGTACCAAAAAGAAATCGTGAAGAGGGGCCTGATTTAGGAAATGAACAAATTCTGCTATAAAAAAGCTACCTAAATTCTTAATAGTTTGCCACAGACTGAGGTTTAGCTAGTTAAATCATAAGTATCCTTTTCAGGGGCACAATCTGTGTGAGCTCACCCAACAACGAACAAATGTTAAACTAATTTGCCTTTTAAACAAGATTTTTTTTTTTTAAAAAAAAAAGGTCCTCTTAACTCGTGGTGGACACACCAGAGTGAACAGAATTGAACAGAACAGGACACAATTACCAAATATTTGAACACAGAAATGTCTTTTTGTCCTTTTCACACTACACAGTCCGCACGAACCTCTGTGAAAACGAGACACAGAGAGGTGTAGGAATGGACATTACTCCCCCACCCACCCCTTCTCTCCAAAGTCTGTATACGGGGATGAGAAAGTCCCATTTCCTGGTCCTGAACGGCTCCTTCCCGGCCCCATGCACTAGGGCTGCTGGGCAAGTCCTATGCATGAACGTGGTCAGGGGTTGGGAGGGACAGGAAGCAGGAATGGTTCTTAGCCCGAGAGGGAGGGGAACTAAAAAGAGAAAGGGGCATTGATGGCACAAAAATGGAAAGAGTTCTGAATACTTTTTGTTTCATTGTCTTCTGTTCTTGATTTAAATGATGAGACATGCTTGCTGTCTGTGAAATGAGACAAAAAAAAAGCCAATATAGTGAATGTCAAAACAAAAAAAAAGCTATTTTCGAAATATTGATTTGATTTATTTATTTATTTATTTATGTATTTTTGAAATTATTTTTTTTGTATTTATTTGTGTGTTTATTTGTCTTATTGGAAAGGAGGAGAAAACTGTAACATAAACTGCTGGTAATTGTGAGAAAGACAATTAGTTGCAATTGTCAATTAAGAGCACGACTTCAAAGACACATGAGATATTTCAAAATGCCTGTCCCAAAACACCTGTCTTGGCTGGATTACTGGAGTCTTCTTGCAGGACCTGATGGAATGATGGAAGGAAAATGACCTCGTTTCCTTTTAAAACATTTTTTAAAAATCAATGCTGCAAACATCCTTCCAGCCACCACTTCTAAATATTTTTGTGTTCACCATCTTCTGTGGTATCAGTGAGCTGACTTTAATTTGAAAAAAAAAGAGATAACAATGACATTGAAAGGATTTTATCCTTTGGAACTTTCTAGCACCCTTTCCATGTGTGGAAAAAAAGGACTTAAAGAGAACAGACACAAAGGGAGAAGAGAAAATGGATGTAAGACACATGCCTCCTCCTTCCAGAATGTTAATCAAGAGAAGAGCCCAAAGCTTTGAACTTTATCACACCAGATCACATACTGAACACAACCAGTATTCACACACACACAAACATACACTGATAGCGTTGACAAACGGTCTGCGACAGCTTCAGTCGTCTCACAGAGGAAAAGAATAGTGAAATGAATGAAAACTGAATTTTAAAACAGGAAAGCACTGTACACACATCATGAAAAAAAGAATTGAGTAGGACCCCACCCAACCACACCCCGCTCACCTCAGTAGTGCTCTCCCAAAACACAACTTCAGTTGCAGATCTGAAGACGTTTAAGACGTTTGGTCTAGAGAAAACCTACTCTGTCTTCAACAGACAAACTCATCTTAAAGCACAGGATATCCAGGGTACATAGTTGCTTCCATCATTCGTAACAGCAGACAACATCAACAACAACACTTTAAAAAAAAAAAAAAAAAAAAAAACAGGATCACACTGGTGCCCTTCTCCTCGTCACTTCCACACTTATTTATTAAACTTTTGTTTCTTAGTCTGGATATTTTGCTGCCATCCATTACGCAATGTACTCGGTAGCCAACCCACCTGATTGGTTTATGGCTTGGGTCGTTTGGCTCTGTCAAAAAAACTTGTCACTCCAGGCCATCAACCACTCAGCTGCTACTCAGCCTGATATTTTGTTCACCAGCCCTTCTAGAAGGATCTCCTGGTGCTCAGCCTTGTTGTCTGTCCGTGGGATCCCTGCATGTCAGAGCTGAGCTGAGGCCCTGGGTCTCTGCGTGCTGAATGTCCAAACTGCATGCCTATCCACGTCTGTCCTCTCTGCTGGCGGGAGCTGGTTCCACAACACACTGACATCGCCTTAATCGTGCTTCAAATCGTGTGCTTCTGGAGCTCCGGACCGCATTGGTTGCGGGAGCACATTTCATCGACAAAACACAATTGGGATTGTAAGCTTTCATCTTCTCCAGGGTTCATGCCCATACACACACACAGACACACACACAGACACACACACACTCATGTGGACTCAGACACACGCATACACACCCCAGTTCATAGCGGAAATGACTACAACCCTTCTGGACTTTCTGTGCTCACATCTTGACTGATGGGGGGGAATGTCAGTTGGTCTTGAAAGTCCAACATCCTTATCCTTTTGTTCCTCTCCTCTGTCAGTCCCCAAAGCGCTCTCACCTTCCCCGCCCATACACACACCACACCACCACCTCCACAGGTTTCACACTCTATGCCCCCCCCCCCCCACACACACACACAGTGAAACTTCTCTGTTTGTCATTCTCCCTCTTTTTCCAACTTTCACTCTATACTTCTTTAACACCCCCCCTCACCATACATTATATACCTCACATCCTCATGTATGCGCTTCTGTACGCACTGTAACCCATTGCCTTGATTGTTTAGTCATCTCTGTGCTCATGCTATGAACCTTGACTCTCATTCTTGTCAACATAATTGACTATTCCAGTTAAGATTGTAAGATTATACTCTCTTCCCCCTCATGCACAGTAGAAACTTTTTTTCCATATTAAAGATTGACATCAATTGGGGAAAAGCATTATAATAATGATGAAAATGAGAAAATGTCTGTATTATAATTAAAAATGAAAGTGCACTATTATTATTGCCTGTGATAAAAACAATAAACAACATAATAAGGAAGGTGTTCTCAGTTTGTCTTTCCTGTCAGGCCATTGTTGATGGTATGGTCTCATCTGTGGATATATTATGCATTAATATTAATTTTAGAATGGGAGACCAAACAGAATGTTGAGCTAAATTGTAAAATGTACCAAGGAAGCAAACCAAGGGCCCTGCTTGTGTAACCACAAGAGACAGTGGTTCTACGTGAGAGTGCACGCACATCGCTAACGTCACCACGTATGTAAATGAATGGCACCGAATGTGAGTGTGTGGGGGGCGCTGGCCTGCTTACTGTATCTGGAATAGAAGGGTGGTAACGATTCACTGGACTGCACATCTGTGTTGGACAACTGGTCTTCGCGTTTGGATTTTTCCGAGATCCAGCGGATAAATAAGATAACTATTCAGGTAGGTTCACTATACTAACTGTTCTTTTTTACAACACGAAAGGTTTATAGCCTATGTATGTTGCATTGTGTTGCAACATAACAGTCATCCAATGCATCGTGGCTTAATTGCTTTTGTGTAAAAGCCTACAGCTAGATGTTGTCGGATGGAGAGTGCGAATGTTTAATTCACTCGTTTGGCTCTAGTTCTGCTGAAATGCGTAGCATTGCCCTATATGCTAGCCTACTAAATAGTGCCGTTTTACATAGCATTTCTGTATGTATGGGTAGTCAGTCAGGGAGTAGTCTTTTCCAGTTTTTGAGGGAGATTTTTTCTGTTTTGTCTATATATGGTTATGTGCTGAGTTTCTCATCTTTCGCTGGTCCACTTTAGTGTGTCTGTTCCATTTTCGCCTTACAGTTTATTTTTGGGCCTTTAAATGGATGAATAACTGAGATGTAGGCTTGGGAAGGTGCATGGATGGTTTCTTTGAAGAGAGAAGTTAACATGGCGAATGTCAACACAACCTGTCGATACCTCTAGCCTATCTATTTATCTATCAGTGCAGGATTTCTCTCAGTAAAGCTACCTATTTAGCTGCCACCCCTCTCCCTCAGCCCTGGATAACGTAGCTTTATGTATGAAAACACATGCAAAGCAAAAGTGCGACACAATTTTTAATTGAAAGGGGCTGAACTGAAGTGTGAAGTAGGCTACCGCCTAGCAGAGTTTCGGCAACAGAGATCATACGTCACAGCAATGGTCTAAATGTGTCGAGAGGAAGTAATAAGAAGGATGGGCATAGGATGTATTTTTAGCGTTATATACGTTAGACCTAATACGAGTAGGTTTCTGCATGGTTGGTATAAACTCACAGAATGAGAGTGTAAGAGATACATAAACAATGTAGCATGCTTCACATCAGTACGTTTAGGCTACTCTACCGTTTGTTGTAGAGCAAGTTTCCCCTGTGGCTCACGTTTAACGAGTCATACAGTTCCTCATGCGTTGCCTTCACTTGTGCTTGTTGCCCTGGCCTCTAAAGGCCCATTCATGCTCAACGTGTGGCAATTTACGTCCGTATTTTGTACGCACGTTCTATCCGGTGGTGTCTTCATACCTCCGTCCGTATTTTACGTGTGAATGCATAGCGCCCCCACTTTTTCGTGTGATATTCGTGTGGTAGTGCTCGGTATTGCAACGTTTCATCCGTTTCATCCGTAATCATAAGCTCCTCAATTTCATGTCAAAGTACGGACGAAATCAACGGAAAGAACGTGTGAAACACTCCACACGTATCCGTATCCGTGTTTTACGTTGAGCATGAATGGGGCTTAAGCAGAGTGTGAGAAGTCTTTGTGCTCACTCCCTTCTCCTTTCCCTCTCTCTCTCGGCCTCGCCCCCCACTCTGTCGGCATGTGGCAGATGCCATGAGTTGTGGAGCTGCTTGTTTCACACATTAATGTTCTTCTCTGTGCTTTCTGTGCTGTTTACCACAGTAACTCATTCCAGCTTCCAACAGGGACAATGGGGACAAATGCATACATGCCTGAACTGCATGCTACTTAATACATTCATTAGTTAGTAAGGCAAGAAAAGGAAGGAGGGTGGTGGTTACTGCAATGCCTATAGTTCGAGATGTTCTCCTCCTCTTTTGCTAAGCCAGACGGACTTAGATACAGGAGTCCGTGAGTTCAGGAGACGGATATAGTTATCTGTCCCCTGCTACCACAGGGTTTGCATGTTAAACTGTGTGAATGATGTGGCGGGTTAGTCCTCATGTGAGCGCAGCACATGTTTCAGTTTCTCAGAATAGAATGACACCTTGATGGCCCTTGAGGACATTCTAGGGTAATGTCTTCTCCCCTCTCATGGAAAATCACAAATGCCTTTTTTAGAATGTCACAAACCCAGTTATGCCTTGTTTACATAAGCTCTCTGACTCTTGAGTAGGTTCACTTTGTATTGGCTGCTACACCTTTGCTAGCTGTCACAGGTTGGAGATGTCTTTACGTGCCTGGGTGTCAGGAGTGTATTCCCTGTTCTTCCTCTTCACCTCACAAATTGGTAGAACTGAAGCACACGAGTGAGGTTCTGAGAGCTTACGAAGCCTCAGTGTGTAGCCAGGTGTGCTGCTGTTTGATGTCAACGACGGCTTCTTCCCCGTCTTTTTTCCCCACAGTCATGGCGGAAGCCCACCAGGCTGTGGCCTTCCAGTTCACCATCACGCCGGAGGGAGTGGACCTGCAACTGTCCTACCAAGCGCTCTCACACATCTGCCGGTCTGGGGTGCGCTCTTGGAAGAAGAGGATCAGCCGCATGAGAGTATGTAATTGTGTTCCTATTTTCACTCTTGCCCATGATGTGTTAGTGGGACTTTTATATTGAAATTGTTTGCTTATCAAAATGTTTGTGTGTATGCATCTGGGTGTGTCAATGATAGGGAACATATCCTTATTTGATGTGTATGTTTGTCTTTACAGAATAGTGTGATAAAGGGCGTCTATCCTGCCAGCCCCTCCTCCTGGCTGTTTGTTGTCATAGCGATCCTGAGCACTTTATACATGCAGTCGGACCCCTCCATGGGTCTTATCGCTAAGATACAGGAACACCTGCCGCTCAGGTGAGACACAGCCTCCTTCCCTACAGGTGGACACTCACCCTGCTCTAAAATGCCCCCCACATCTCTGTGTCTGCTCAATGATATGACATAACATGAATGATCACATTTCTTAAGTTTCATTTTGTCATCAAAAATGAGTTGTGTTGTTTTGTTAGATGTGTTAGGAGAGGAGGCACTCTCAGAAGAGTTGGGTCTTCAGCTTCTTAAAGATAGAGAGGGACACCCCTGCCCTGGTAGCACTTGGTGGGTTGTTCCATTATTGGGGAGTTACAAATTAGAATAGTCTGGATTTTCGTGTGTGTAGGGGCGCTGCAGTGCCAGATGAAATTCCATAGAGGAACGTAATTTAGAATACATAACTGCTTCTTCAATAATTCCAATTGCTCCTTGGCGTCCTGTGAGGTAAACATGGCTGCCATGTCTCAGAGAAGTTGAATAGCAGATTTTCATGTTATTATGACTGAGGACTACGTTTAAATAGAGCAATTAAAATGTCTTCTCCAGTTACCTAGGTTGTTTTACATTCTCTTTTGGCCTTTCTCTCTGTTTCTGTCCTCTCTCTCTATCCTCATCTCTCCCTCTGTTCTTTAACCCCATCTTTTTTTCTCGCTCTCACTGGCTTCCCCTCCCTTTCTAATCCTGTCTTGCAACATCACCACTTCACTCATTCTTTCTTTCTCTCTCGCTTCCCCGCCCGCTGATAACCTGAAAACCTTCCCTGTTTGCCCACCACACCCATCTTCTCCCCTGCCTCTTTATCCGTCTCTTTACCTCCCCCCTCATCCTTTACCCCCCCCCCCTCATCCTTTACCATCCACCTTGCTTCCACTCCCTCACTAATTTCTCTGTTGTGCAATCACACCATCTCTCTCTCTCTCTCTGTTCCTCTGTCTGTCTATCTCTCTTTCTTCCCTCCCATATCCTCTATCTCTCTCTCTCTCTGTCACTCTCTCACACTGTCTTTCTCTCTCAGCCTGTCTCTAAGCTCTCAGGGCCAGACCATGGTGTCTGCGCTGGTCTTCAGCACGCTGTTGTGGCTCTCGCTGATCCTGACGCTGCGCTTCTGCCTCAAGCTGCTGCTCTCCTACCACCGCTGGATGTTCGAGCAGCACGGCCGCATCTCCACCGCCACCAAAGTCTGGGTGGTCAGTAGCCCCGTCCCCATCCCCATCCCCTCCCACACACCTCTGTCTCTCTCTCTCTTTTTGTGTTTCTCTCTTCTGTCTCAGCCAGAGTTTAGGCCTGGAGCACGTTGCTCTGCGGCAGCTCAAATAGCTCATTACATTTTGGGCTGGCTTCTTATTTTGAATGAACTGAGAATGCTATCAGCAGCAAGATTAAAAGGAAGTATGTATGTTCATAGGTGATAAAAGAAAAAAGGTTACAGTGGTAATCCAAAAAGGCTCTTACTGAGCACTGCTCCTTGTAATGAATGACAAAATCGTTGCAGTAAATGATCGTTCTAAACAGACCTAACCCTGCAGTACTTTAAGAGATGTCCTTGGTCTCTCCCATCTCTCTGTCTGCCTCTCTTTCTCTCCATTTGTCTCTCTCATATGGTCTCCCTCCCTCTTTCAGCCTCTGGTCAGGCTGCTATCAGGAAGGAAACCGCTACTGTACAGCTATCAGACGTCTCTCCCACACCTGCCTGTCCCACCCATCAAAGACACAGTGCAGCGGGTGAGTGTAGTTTGTGTGTGTGTGTGTGTGTGTGTGTGTGTGACTCACGTTGGTGGCTTCTGGGACAAAGGTCAAGTATTCCTATGCTGAGAAAGCACACATTCCATGTTTATTCTTCCCTAGTCATTTTCACACGCTGATGAGAACTTAAGTAAGGCTATAGTATCACACGACTAGGCCAAATCTGTTTGTTTTCACCTGATGTGACACATGTGACACACTTGATGTTGTCAAAACAGTGTGAACAGCTTTTTCAATTCTGATTTAGGTCACTTCAGTAAGTGATACAGGTTTTTTAATGCGATATGCAGCCTGAATTGTTATATGGCTTTTACATTCTTGATCAAAATTAGTCCGAATTTTGCACTGGCAGAGTTCTAAACATTTCACTGAAGCACCAGAGAAGTTAAGAGAACATTCTGGGATGTGGGTTATAGCAGCACTCGGTCAAAATGGATGAGTGCTATGAAGGTCGTCAGTTAGTCAATTGGGCTGGCTGGGTGCTGTGCTTGTGTTCGCTTGTTGTTTTATGCAAGTAGGTCAGTTCAGGATCTGTCACCAGTCCACACTAAACTATTGCCCATGTTTAGTACAAACAATGTGATCCACTCAAAAAACAGATTTGAGCAAAAACAAGTGAGGTTTGATGTTGATGGTCACGGAATGACTCAGTAATTGAGCTACATGTAGGCAGATTAGTATATGAGCTTGGTGTGTGTGGATATGATATGATTTTTGTGCGCATGGATGCTGATGAGTGTTGGATAAGGGTAATCCATGAAAGAAATGTGCTTCCCTTTCAAACATCATTAAACCTCTCTGTCTGTTTCTGTCTCTCTCATTCTCTGTCTGTCTCTCTCATACTCTCTCGTTCTACCTCCCTGTCTTTTAGTACCTTTTTTCTGTGCGTCCACTTGTCAACGATGAAGGGTTTGAGCGTTTGACCAAGCTGGCTGCTGAGTTTGAGAGGAACCTTGGAAACAGACTGCAGCGTTACCTCAAGCTCAAAGCCCTCTGGGCCACCAACTATGTAAGTCTGAACCAGTAATGTGAAGCAGCCACTAGAGACAGAAAATACACTCTGCCAGGTCACAGCAGGGAACCAGAGAAAACATAGGATCACAGTCAGAGTCACTCTGGCACCCCAGCAATGTGTGTCTTGGGGCCCTAATTTAAATGGTGGATAGAGTGCAAAATCTATCAACAAGCAAAGTTCTTCTGCATAAACTGAAGCTACCATGTGGCATGTGGGCGCACTCATCAATGTTTGTAGTTTAAGTATTGCCCATGGTATGAAATTAGGAAATTGATTTAGCCTAGTTATCAATTTAGCTTAGCTAGGGCCCTTGGTGTTCATTATAGCATATTGAGATGGGGTTTCTACCATGTTTTTGCCAAATTAATGTACATCTATTGCATGTGAAACAACATAGAATTGATGTGTCAGACTATTGTTCTGTGTACAATGGTATTTTATTTTACTGTGCATCATCTGTATTTACCTGGTCCACTCCTTCATGTGTGTAAGAGCCGTTAGTCTGAGCAAGCGCAATGATCATAGATGACATTTAGTCTCTTTAGCTCAGCAGTCTTGTGTACAACCCCAAATCAGAAAAAGTTGGGACGTTATGTAAAACGTGAATAAAAACAGAATGTACTGTAATAATCTGCAAATCTCTTAAACTCATATTGTGTTGCAAAAGATTTACACAAACAAATGAATGAATTTGATACCAGCAACGTGTTTAAAAAAGAAGATGGGACGGGGAAACAAAATGTTGAAAAAGTTCTGTAATGATAAAGAGATTAAAAGGAGGAATGTTTCACAACGAATTAGGGTAACTGGGGGAATGGGGGGCAGATATCCAGATATCCCTTACTTTTTGTGAGTATAGTGTATTTAAATCTATCTCTATCTATCTCTATAGAGGAAGAGTCCAGGTGCAGGTGCTAAAATAGCATGTCTGCAGTCCAGACCTGTCAAATTAGGTGCATCATGGAATTAAAGACATGATTAGGAATACCCCATACTGTTTAAGCTTCAGTTCCTGAAGGGTCCATCCTACGTGAAAAACCCGATGGTGACTAAACAGACGGTATAAACCCTTGTGTCTCCACTGCATTGTGTCTCTGACAGGACCCGTCTGGTCCAGCTGGGATAAACAGCAGAACTAGTTTTAGTGGCATTCTCGGGCTGGACATGACCCATGAACGGTCTGATTAGTTGCACACACAGGAAGTAGACTTGCCTAAGGCAATGCAGGTTTAGTGAGTGACACTTTCTGGCATCGTGTGTCTAGCCAGTTTTTAAACTTCACAGTGTTATCTGGTGCTTCTTAATTGCAAGACAGCCTTGCAGATGAATAGGCTGAATTTTGGATGGTTGCATAAGTTGTGTTGGTCAAAAATAACAAGAAATAATTTGAAAATATATAAAGTAGGTCATTGAGTGGTTTACTGTGTTTTTTTGTGCTGGTTTGTGTTAGCTTTGTGTAATTTGCTGAGTTAGCCTGTGCATATGTGAACTCCTGGTGAACCCGAGCGTAAACCACTGTGTTTATGATGCATAAGTTAAGTGCAGTTTGTTTACCCGTCTGAGGGAACTGCGTTGTTCTGTGTGTTTAGTTCCACTCTAGGAGCAGAGCCTCAGCCACATGTTTCAGCTGCCTGGGAGACGACTCAGGCCTGGCTTGACATGCCGCAACCTGAAACTGTTTGTTTGAAATGTTACAAGCAACCTGGCAACTAATTCAAATGCCTGACACACATTTTTCTCTTTCTCCTCTCTCTCTCTCCCTCCTTCTTTTTTTAGGTGAGTGACTGGTGGGAGGAGTATATTTACCTCCGGGGCCGGAACTCCATCATGGTTAACAGCAATTACTATGGCATGGTAGGAGCCTCTCCCACATAACTTCCCTCTCAAAATCGTTTTCCCATTGCTCTCCCTTTTCCATGTAGCCCTTCAAACCCCTCGCACTCTGCTGTTTCTCTGGTTCCATCCATTCCCCTGTCTGTGGCACTGTGCTGAGAGATTCCTGAATTAAGGCCTAAACAAGGTTAGAGGAACAGAATTCAGGGAATTTTAGCATGTGTCAGCGAGCCCTCCTCCTTTCCAAAGCCCACCACTCACCATCTTCCTCTCACCCTTTCAGCTGTCTGATTGGACGGTGTTGGTTTTTCAGTTATTAATGGTCCTAGTGATATATCTATTAAACACTTTGGCTACATTTTATATGTCTTGCCTTCCTAATGGATAGGGTATAATTCTAAAACTAACATTTTAACACGTTTGGACATCCTTCTCAGTGATTAATCATTTTCATCAATAATTATGGGTTCCTCTTAGTGGCAAACAGCCAGGACCTGCGAAGCCTTCTTTGTATACATGCATATAATTAGTCAAAATTAGTCACTGGCTGCTACAGCTGCACGCTTGCTAGTTTGTTTGCGTCTTTATTGCGGCTGATAACACCTGACTGGATACATTAACGTGAACTTCTGATGTCTGCAGGGGTTGAGTAGGCTATAAAAAGGCTGCTGTCAAGCCATACACGTTCTACTTCCAGTAGTGTCAGGGAAAAAATTTCAGATTGCATGGCATTTGCTTTTGGTGACCAAATCTAAGCGATGTCAATATGCATGTTTTACTTTATTTTTCAGGGGTGCTAAAATGAAATGCTTGAGCACCCCTACAAATTGTGTAAAGTTGTCATTACGTAAGAGATTGTGGATTTGAAATTCTTTGAATAAAATGTTAACACGCGTCATATGCATCAGTGAAGCCTTGGGACCAATTAGGGCGAAGTTCTGTCGTCGCAGAGGTGGTTCCATGTTGGTGCAGCCAGGGGAGGGCAACTGCAGGAGCTGGCTGACTCAGTGAGATCCTGGTGATGTCCTATCGTGCCAGAGAAAGTTTTTTTATGTATATATTTTTTTTTTGGGGGGGGGGGTTTATGCCTTTAATGATAGGGACAGTGGAGAATGACAGGAAGTGAATGGGAGAGAGAGAGAGAGAGAGAGCAGGGGTGGGATCCAGAAAGGACCACGGGGTGGGAATTGAACCGGGTCGCCGGCGTACGGTGCAGGTGCCCCAGCCAGTTGCGCCACAGCTGGGGCCTACACTGCATTTCTAACCAGCACGTGTTGTGTGAAGTCCAACATGCATCATGCTTATCTTGTTGGGAAAGTTCACTTTCTACATGAACTAGTTCAGTTCATAGTTCACAAATTTTAAAATGAACTTGTTCTGTTCATAGTTCATAATTCCAAATTATGAACGAAGTTCACAGCTCATTTTCAATATGTTGCGAACTATACTCTTTTAAAATTGTTGCCACAGCCAGCAATTTCAATATAGCCATTTTCAGACAGGTTTTACGCACGTTCTACTATAATTGCTTGCCGCATTTCTGACCGTAGCGGACATTCAGACATGAAGCATGCAAAATGAATACGGTCTCCTGTTCACATCTAATGTAGAATTTCCAATTGGGCTTTGGTTCGCTGGGCAGAAATGCGGCCGCGCTGTCAGAAGAGTGTAGTTTTTACCTTGCTGCATTCGCTACCTGCAGCGTGAGAGATGGAACTGTTCAGTGACATAGGGCGCTTTAAAAGGCTACACGTAATACTTCCCTTGATCATCAAGTGCGATTTTTTCCGCGATTGCATTCACATAGCAGCTGTGGCAGCATTACGGAAACATAGGTCGGCAGCAGGACAAGTTCCTGTAGTAGGCCTAGCTAGATATACGGAAATATGAATTCAGACAGGCATAAATCTGGCATAGACAAAAGAAACACACGCAACGGTTGGGCAACACTAGTGCTATTAACGGTGTGTTTTTTGCCTGAACCTTATTGAACGAAATTAAAAAAGAGTGAACGTGACGTTCACATACACCAGAATGACCGCTTTCACAGAATCGTTCATCAGGCAGAAATACAGTTCGTTCAGTTCAAGTTCACCAAAATTATGAACGAGTTCATGAACTTTCGTTCAATGAACGCGTTCAGGCACAACACTGCTTATCTGCGCATGACATTGAGAATGAGTCTATTGACTGATTGATTTGCTCATGATGTACCTTGTATAACGTAACAAATACAATTACAGATATAACAAGGTTGATTTTCAGCAAGGCGGTCTTTTAAAACTCAAACTATAAAACTTAAACTACAACACACACACATATTTCTGTATTAGCGAGGAAGAGAAAACTTGCATTAGAAGATGAATGAATGCAATTGATTCATCTTGAAGTTGGTGTACATCTTGCCATGCTTTTCAAAAAGAAGGAAGCAATTCACTCACAATTATGCTTAGGGCTCCCAAATAGCCAGCAACAGCCCTGTAAACTGTTAGTGCATAGACATTTGATCAATCTCCCTTTGTCCACCTGATCAAAGGTCCATCTGAAATATTTTAATTCCATAGAAAACAGAGCTGATATCTTCTGCTGAATATCGTTCGAAACATATAGCATTTCAGGATAGACTGTTAGACATTTTCCTTGATCCAAAGTCGCAAACGTAATTAAGCTGAATATATGTCTCGTACGTTTGGCTCAATGCAAATGCCTTGGCTATATAGATGAACAAGGTAGTTGTCAGGTTTTCAGGTGATATGGCATTTCAATTGGGTACAACAAACTACTATCATGTCATGTCATGTCATGTTAACCAACCGTTCACTAATTAATGCCATCCTGCATCTGCCCACTTGTGCCTTTGATCACACTTTACCGCTTGCTTTAACGTATGTGCAATACTGTGCATAGCACTCCCGTTATCGCTGTGAGATTCCATTCTCCAACTTGGGCCCCATTAGAGAATAGACGGTGCAATTTTGTTCATGTCTTAGTGTTTTGACTAAGTTTTGCCGCAAGGACCTTCAGAATGGTCCCTCTGCAGTATAAAGAAATACCAATGAAATCTCATATCATAAGCCTTATCAAATTATTTCTAATAATTTGATTCTATTCTAACTTCTTCAATCCTAGATCTAGTTGAGCTTAGTTGGGTAGAGATACATATGAAAGGTGCTTCATCTTGGTTTCCTCTGCAGTGTGCTTTGTGTTTGCTTCTTGAGAAACTCAGGCTGATAAGGGACCTAGAATGAATGAAAATAAGTAATTATTTTATCTGAGGTCATGCATTATTAAATCAAGGCCTTTTGCTCATACCAACCTAAGAACTAAAAGTGCAACTATAGTTAATTCAGCAGGTTTGATTAGTTAAGAATATGTTAGGTCACTGATGACACAGTATTTTTGGGTCTATTTTTGGTGTGCCCCTCAGGAATTGCTGTTGAAATGCACTCCTGAGGTCCAATTGTAGACATGGAACAGACCTTCACGCTGTGTAAAGCTTGTAAAAACTCTATTTGAGCTAAATGGAGTAGCACAAACCTGTTCAACACCTGAAACAAAATTATGCATGTTTTTAGATTTGTGTTATCTCTATTTTTTTTAACACACAAAATATTAAAAACATGCTGCTCTTTTGTTATTGTTCCACACCTTCTCCTAGAGTGTGCTCAGAATGTAAGAAGAATTCAGAATGTAAAAGTGAGATGGCAGTTCTGTTAGTGGTATTCATTCCCTTTTGTTGATATTGTACATATGCTCCTAGTTACTGGGAAACGAACTGTGCACAGTTTAAATACCGTAAGGAAAACTATTTTTGAATCAACCTTGTTTTGAATTCATGTAGACAAAAAAAAGATTAGCATTGTGAATCACCCATAATGAAAATTAACTTTGCTTTTTGCATATCACCCAATACTAGTCATCTATGCCACATAATGTTATTGTGTAGCCTATGAATCTCAAAAGCTGATATCTCATCTCAAGACGAGACTTGTGCCACACCATCCATGCTAGATTCACCTGCTCCAGTAAAGCCATGTGTTCAAATTAGAACTCGAATATGAATAGCACATTTTACTGTAGCATGAGTGCTGCTTCCGCTGTTGTAATTCAGCTAGATGTTCCATATGTTGTCCATCTTAACCAGTTGCTCAGTGCAGAGTGTGTGTATAGCTTTGTAACCTGTTTATCAACTTTATCTTTTTTGCTGTGGCATGTTTTGACTGTCACATTCTTTGGCACAGGACTTCTTGTATGTGACGCCCACGGCGCTGCAGGCGGCCCGGGCGGGAAATACCATCACCGCGCTGCTGCTCTACCGCCGCAAGGTCAACCGGGAGGAGCTGAAACCTGTGAGTGGCCAGTCTCCTGCCTAGCGGATGTTTAGGGCTTGTAAAACCTCATCTCTGTTTCCGGTGTGGACTTTGGTCCAGAGGCTTGCTTGTTATGGAACTAACCAGGGCCAACCTGTAGTTAGCATTTAGAGACAAAGGTAAATTAAAATGCCATTCCTGACTCCCTGTTTATGTGTTTCTCTCTCTCTTGTTCTCTCTGCTTTTCTTTCTTACTTCCTCACAGAGTCGAGTCCCCGGTACTGTTATTCCTTTATGTGCTGCTCAGTGTGAACGAATGTTTAACACCACACGGTTACCAGGAGAGGAGACAGGTAACACACACACACACACACACACACACACACACACACACACACACACACACACACACACACACACACACACACACACACACACACACACACACACACACACACACACACACACACACATACACAGACACACACACGCACACATTTGCAGCTAGGTCTTCTAGGTGTGGGAAAAGCCGCACTTGGTCTGGTTAGGTGGGATGAACAATTACTTCATTCATTAGAAAAAATAACCCCCCCTACACACTTTTACATACTGTAGCATTTAAAATAACCCATTAAACCTCTTAAGGTTAGCTGATTTTTGTAAATCAATAATAAAAAAAAAACACACCAGGTAAAACCAGTTAAGACAGTTCTTTTTCTGACCACTGGGTGGCGCTTGAAGACTCGCATAAGGATCTGAAATATCTGATCTGTCATATCTACAGGGTTCCCACGGGTCAGGGAATTCCTGGAATATCCTGGAATTTCAGAAGAGGCATTTCCAGTCAGGGAAAGTCAGAGAATTTGGTCAACTTGCATGCACAGTCAGGGAATATCAGGGAATTTTATTAACAGTAAATTATGTAATAGCCAAAACCTGCTGTGTATTCTCATTTCATGTGTGGATGCACCTTTGATGTTTTTGTTTTGCCCGAAACATTTCCCTCTCTAAAAATGTGCAACATTCTAGAATGCAATATCTTGGCTGGTGACGTCACTTCAGGCAAACATGCCGGGGAAATGCCGGTTTCAAGGTCATGGAAATTCTGTTTTATGGTCAGGGAAAGTCAGGGAAAAGTCAGGGAATTTTTGTCTGACTTAGAGTGGGAACCTCTATGTATGTTCAAATTATGGGGGTTGTGGCAGCAGCATGACGTTTAACATTCGTTTAATCCATCGCCACCTAAGCACCATGAAAACTGTATTGAAAACATATATACAACAAATATTTCACACATTTGTTACAGTATCGTTATTGTATTTGTGTCCACAGTACATATATACAGTGAGGAGCATATGTATTTGATACCATGCTAAAACAGGAATATAAAATCATCATTTGACAATTGATCTTAATGCCTTAATTCAAAAAATGAGTAAAAATAAAACCGCCAAGGATGCCAATTTTCTTTGTGATTGAAGAATGTATTGTAAATAAATAAATGTTTTCCTTAAATGCTAAGGGAAGGATGTATTTGACCCCCTATGTAACCCTATGGGAATTTAACACATAGGGTTAACATAGGGGCAGGCAGATTTTTATTTTTTAAGGCCAGCTATTTCATGGATCCAGAATATTATGCATCCTGATAAAGTTCTCTTGGCCTTTGGAATTAAAATAGCCCCACATCATCACATACCCTTCACCATACCTAGAGATTGGCATGGTGCTTTTTCCAGTAGGCCTATTAGCCTGTTTGATTTGCATTGAGCTCAATGAGCATCAAACAGGCTAATAGGCCTACTGGAAAAAGCACCATGCCAATCTCTAGCTATGGTGAAAAGTATGTAATGATGTGGGGCTATTTTAATTCCACCGGCCAAGGGAACTTTATCAGGATGCATAATATCCTGAATCCATGAAATAGCTGGCCTTAAAAAATAAAAATCTGCCTGCCCCTATGTTAACCCTATGTGTTAAATTCCCATAGGGTTACATTGGGGGTCAAATACTTCCTTCCCCCTAGCATTTAGGAAGAACATTTATTTATTTATGAAACATTCTTCAATCACAAAGAAAATTGGGGTACTTGGCGGTTTTATTTTTACTCAATTTTTTAATTAAGACATTAAGATCAATTGTCAAAGGATGATTTTATATTCCTCTTTTTAGGCAACTTTAGCATGGTATCAAATACATTTTCTCCTCACTGTATATATCAAAGTTACATAGATTAATTTGCACAGACATCAATTTCATAAAATGAGAACAAAACTGTACCTCGCTGCGCTCTCCAAAGGAATGCAAAACATGCAATACGATCATCCCTCCATCATTAAAGTGTAACTGCACCCCATAACTCCACTCACTTCACATTTCTGAAAAAGGCTTTCAAAATGGGCGGGACATTCTGAAATTTGGAAGGGAGTGCAGCACTGCTGCAGCCAATCAACCATGGTGATTTCGTGTCAATCTGGGAATGAGTGCTGCAGACATGGCTTATCACAGGTAGGCTAATCAGGGCAGCCTAATTTGTAACGACCCGGTGAGGTAGACTCGCCAGAGAAGTGCAAGACTACGTCAGCATTCCAATAGCATTTTGGACCAAAATGCCATGGCATGTTCAACCTGTAGAGGGCGCAGAGAGCTATATCTCCAATACAAAATCATACGAGATGTTACTTTTCTCGGGAAACACGTTTTTTGTCAATATTAACCCTTATGAGTAATTTCAATCAATCAACAGCTCAAAAAACATATTTTAGGGTGCAGTTACACTTTAAACCTGCATCAAGTCATCTCAAAATTCATGAATGAGATACAATCCCACTAAAAATCAAGCAGGCCAAAGCAAAGTGGCATCAAAGTGGCCAGCTACCTTCAAATACCTGTTTCCCTTTGTCCAAAAAAACCCGATGGGTTACCACAAAGACAGATTTTAGTTGTACAGATGAAAAGCATTTCCGGTCAATTCAGGCATGTCATATCAAAACACGCAAAATCTAAATATTCAATAATAAATTAGAGTATGTTCCAGACATCATTGCATAAATGTTTTGCCCACAATCCAACCTGTATTCTACCTTAAATAGCAGCACAAATTCAAAAGTGGTCTTTTACAGGGGTGATTAGGGGAGTCAGACCAGCCTAAACTGTGTTAAAATGGTGTGTTTAGTGGCAAGTGACCCCCCCCCCCCCCCCCCCGCGCCATGAATGGGTTCTTTTTATGGCTAAATCTTGTCAGTATATCTGCTGACTGTAGGCTATTCATCCTCTATTGATGTACAAGCATACCTGAGTGTGTGTTGATGTAGTCTACCACAGTTACTAGACCTGTTGTGTTCACTAGATTTAATGCACACAAGTATTACGCTCTTGACATTTGAGAATCTCATGCATGTCTCATATCTCTGCCCTTCAGATGTACTGCAGCACTGGCATGATAGCGAGTTTGTGGCAGTGTATCACAAGGGGCGGTACTTCAGGCTGTGGGTGTACCGCGCAGGGCGGCTGCTGTCCCCTCGCGAGATCCAGTTCCAGATCCAGCGCATCCTGGATGACCCGTCCACACCCCTTCCCGGAGAAGAGAAGCTCGGCGCCCTGACTGCTGGAAACCGGTGAGCCAAACATGTGTGTGTGTTTGTGTGTGTTTGTGTGTGTGTGTGTGTGTGTGTACATAATATTGGATCGGGAAACCAGGCCCTGTTAAATATTTCTGTTCAAATCCTATGTCTTCATTTTATTTGCAGCCCTTGAAATTATGTCTCGCCAAAATGCATCCTAGTGTTTCTGTGAATGTACCCTAGTCAGACTTCCGCTTAAAAGCATAGTTACGTCCGAAGCGCCACTTTTAAGCTTGTCCGTGTTGTTTTCCACACCAATTTCCACTCATGCTTCCAATTAATAATCAGCTGTGAAAGTTCTGTGGGGATAAACACTATATTGCCAAAAGTATTGGGTCACTTGCCTTGACGCACATATGAATTTAATATGACGTTGGTCCACTCTTTGCAGCTGTAACAGCCTCAACTCTTCTGGGAAGGCTTTGGGTGTGTTTATGGGATTTTTTTTTAATTATCCTTCCAGAGGCGCATTTGTCAGGTCACACACTGAAATTGGACTCTCTCTGTTTCCGCCCTCATTCATCCCAAAGGTATTATATTGGGTTGGGGTCTGGACTCTGTGTAGGCCAGTCAAGTCCACTCACACCAAACGGAAAGAGAAAGTAGAAGTGCCCTAGACAATCTGACGGCCACTAACTTGAATGTTGTCAGCAGCCCTCTGCTCTGCGCGTATGTCTGTAGGTGCCTCTCATGCAGCGTTTATACGTCCTCCCTCGCTCCTCACTGATCTACATAAAGAATGATGGGGCGGAAACAATGGGATAGTCTATCCAGTGTTAGTTATAGATCAGTGGGAACGCCCCTAGAGGATCGAGCATCGAGGATCGAGGAGGCATGTTGAGAGGCACCCTCTGTGTTTGTGAGTGTGTTCTATGAGGGAGCACTTCCTCTTCCTGGTACTGAAGATCACATGATGCAAACTCTGCAATGCTTGGGTCTGTGCTTTGTGTTGTCCTAGGTTGCTATGGGAATCCTCAGGCGGATGTTGACATAATGATTAAACAAGTAATGGATTACTAGTCCATCTTTCTTGTAGTGGCTGGTTAATGGCCATCGCTGTAGCGCATTCTAGCGCATTCAGCCCAGCAAGAATGGCAATGGAACATGTTTTGGATGTTTAGCTTCATGGTGGTCACAAATGCCCCTAAATCCTGAATTGATGTAGTCTGAGTGAACCCAGAAGAATTCCATTCAAACCAATCACATACTAGCCTGACGACGTCATACTCAATTCTTGTCAGAAGTTCCCTGCAGAAAAAGGATGTAGGTGGGGCTAAACTTTGGTCTGGCATCCAGGCTAATCCCATACACAGAATATATTTGAAATCATGTTGAGACACCTCAAAAAATTCCATCACTCACACTTCATTTAGATTGTATTGGTTATGCAGTATGTGAGACCAGAGCAAGCCTGTCTTTGACAGAAACAAAGCAAGGCACAAGTTGTGTTGAATTTACGCTGTATTCTAGGCAAATGACATACACTTCCATTCCGATGCATGCACATTAGTGTATATGTTTGTGTAGCTCTGCTTCTCTGGTAAAGCACTAGTAGGTTGTTGTGTTAGTACAAGCATGTCATTTTCTTTGCCTTTTTTCCGCTTAAATGTTACTAAGAAACATCAGACACTGTATTACCTGATAACCCCATTATTGCAGCCCAAAAATACACTATATTGCCAAAAGTATTGGGTGACCTGTCTTGACCCCCATATGAACTTCAGTCACATCCTATTCTTAATCCATAGGGTAAGGGTTTAATATGATGTTGGTCCACTATTTGTAGCTATAACAGGTTCAACTTTTCTGGGAACCCTTTCCACAAGGTTTAGGAGTGTGTTTATGGGCATTTTTGACCATTCTTCCAGAAGTGCATTTGTGAGGTCACACACTGATGTTGGATGAGGAGACTGGCTCTCAGTCTGCGCTCTAATTCATCTCAAAGGTGTTCTGTTGAGTTGAGGTCAGGACAGTCAAGTTTATCTACACCATACTCTGTCATCCATGTCTTTATGGACCTTGCTTTGTGTACTGGTCTCTGACGCCTCTGCCAGCAGTAACACTCCAGGACTATTGTTATGACAGTTTACAGTCTTACAGTTGCAATCTTCTGCTGTTTTATTGTAGATATAACACATTTTAAGATTATTTGTTTTAGAAACATTTATAGCCCTAATTTTTAACGACAGGCAAAGTTCAAAGTCAGTGAAAAAGCCAGGTGTCTCAATATGCATGAACTGAAGCCAATGTGTGGCGTGGTGTGTGAGCGTTGAACTGACCCATTAATGTTTGTGTTCCTGAATTAGGATCTTCCTAGTGTTTAGTTAGCTAACAGATTTTGTCTCACTGCTTCACTAAAATGATCTATATATGACTCTATACTTAGCCTGTGGAATGAATGAGGACCCCTAGTGGGTTTGTTTTTCAGTTTTGTATTGTGATGTCAAATATAGTCAAAATCTACAGCAAAGTCTGGAAAAAGAATGGAATTTTGAAATGGAAAATATATATGAACCCTGAGTTCAGTGAGTAATAAAGAGCCTAGGACACATTCAAATTTAACAGTCAGAGATTTGTCTGTTAAAATAAATGCTCAAAAAAGTTAATAGTTTAGCCCACACATTTACTAATTTAATTGTTTACAATGCATTGATTCATTCGATTGATTGTTGCAGCAGTTCTATACCAAAGTAGCTAGAACCCTACTCTAATTGGCTACAGATATATTGCCACTAACGTAGCCATTGTTAACAGTCTGAAACTGATTCATTAAAGTCTGACCCCGTGACTTTCAGCAAACAATGATGCAATTTCACATCTCTAGTCATATATGACTTTTGTGTGTGTATACCTTTTAAAGGAAGGAGCTGAAGTAGTTTTAGTTTCCACACTGAGTGTCTTGGTTGCATCAGTGAATAGGCATCATCTTATTTCTTAGAAAGTTGATGCAGGTGCGGTTGCAGTCAAGAAACAACTTCCTGTCTTTGTGCTGTGGCCTTCTTTGTAAGTGTTGCTCAGATTCAAGATCTGGCTTGTGTCGTCATTCCCCCCATGTCTCATGATGGGTATGCTATTATGGCAAAAGTGTTACTTGGGAATCATTCTGTGTTAGATTTTTCAGTGAATATACGGTAGCCATCATGATAATTCTTGTTTAAGCTAATATGATACAATATCTTATATTGTTCTTGATAAGACGAAGATGCTCGTAATTGGAGAACAAACCTTTCTCAGCATTGATGGGTTTGTAGTTATTTTTTCACTTGAGAAGATCAGTGTTCTGAGGAACTGTTCTCACACTGCTTGATCGATGACATTTGCAGTTCTTTTGAATGGTTCATGTGACCTGTTCATAATTGTAGCATGTGACTTTCTGTGTGGCCTCAACATCTTCCTGTTCAATTGCACTGTCAGCATTGCATGTGGCTGAAATGCTCCTGCAGAAAAGCAGCAGCGACTGTTGAAGCAGTGTAGTCATGCTACCCTCCACAGTGCCCATTTACAGGTGTGTGTGTGTGTGTGTGTGTGTGTGTGTGTGTGTGTGTGTGTGTGTGTGTGTGTGTGTGTGTGTGTGTGTGTGTGTGTGTGTGTGTGTGTGTGTGTGTGTGTGTGTGTGTGTGTGTGTGTGTGTGTGTGTGTGTGTGTGTGTGTGTGTGTGTGTGTGTGTGTGTGTGTGTGTGTGTGTGTGAGATTCTGGACAAAGGTTGTTATTTAAGCTTCCTTTTCCCCATCAACAGCCCCCTCTCCCCCGGACAATTGCCTGTTAAGGTGTCCATGACCATGGCAACCTTGACCGGGACGAACATTTTTGCGGACATATTTGCCCCTCAACAGAGCGGCAACAATGTAGTGTAGTGTAGTATACTGTACTGTACTGTACTGTACTGTACTGTACTGTAGTGCAATTACACTTATGCATAGCCATAATCTACTGCTCTTTATTCTATTCATCCTGCACTTATTCTAGCTAGTCTTAGAATGCTACTGTTTCTGCACTACAATGGGACTGTTATCACACTGGACATAGCTGTACAAACTATAGGCCTACATACCTGTCTCTATGGTCCACGCTAAATATCCATATTTATACTTGTAATATATTCTGCTAAACACACTGCATATATCTACATTATTCTTACTACTCTTATAATGCGGTATAACATAACCAGATGTGTAGCTCTTTCGTATAAGGTTAATGCTAACACACTGCACATATGTCATTTATCTTACATTCTAAAACGGATAGTTCTGGTCCTTGATTATGATTGGCTGAATCACGTTCGATGCCGTTGTTTATTCCAGCATAACCACACACCTTGACCGCTGTCAGGAAAATCTTCCCAATATTAAGACACAAGAACCACAAACAAGTACTATAGTTTTCAGCAATTACTCTGGCGCCAAGAGGAGAGAGAGACCAGAGAGGAAGTGCTTCTCCTCTCCTAAACAATCTCTGAGCTCTTCGACACAAGAAAGTTCTCACATGAGAATGACCTTCAGTCAGGAGCTCCATCGTAACTCCCTAAATTTCTTTTCCAGGTGCATAGCGTTCCTGTGAGTTTCCCAAGGGAAACTGTGAATAACAAATTATGAATAACAAACTGTGAATAACAACTCTGTGAATAACAACTCTGACGCACACAAGTGAAGTTAATAATGATAATATATGTTATATGCATTTCTTTGTCAACCGCATTTCATTCTATAGTAATGCGCTACCACAACTAGCACAAAAGTTAGAGTGGCTGCGTCTCGTTGTTGCATTACAACCATTCATATGGAGGGAATATATTTCTTGGCGAAAGAATGATTATCTATGAATACATTGTTACATTTTTCGTTGCTGTGCCTCTGTCTCATGAAATCTTGCTAGATTGACTCCGCTTCGCGTCGTGCCTAACAACGCCCCTTAGCTGTTCTAATATACAGTATAAACCACGGCCTCTCGGGGCTTATTTACCTCCGCCAAGGAAAAGTTGTCAAAAAAGGGGGTAGATAAAATGTAAAAAATAATAATAATAATAATAATTCAAAAGCATTTCATTATGCAAATGTATCTTTCTTCTTTTGTTACTCTATATCAACTTGCAGTGTAGATCATGTGTAGGCTATCATATTAATCCAAGAGCTGAATTAACTACAGGGCAGTGTGCTTGTTAAGGGATCTGTCAATGATGCTTTGCCATAGTGTGTGTCTGAGTGCACGAGAGAGGGAGAGAGGTGCACGTGTGATTATCCAAGTGTTGTGCTTTAACGAAGCAGTTTTAAAATGAATAGGCTAAGCATACAATCTGTGTCCACAGTAATAATGATATAAGATACAAGTTTGTGGGCCTAAAAGGCGCGGTTGTCAGCTTGGAAAGAGATTTAGTCAGGTCAAATTTACTACGGCTGGCCCTGGGTGCCTGTAGTCTTTTCTGCCAGTCCTTGACGTTCGCTATCGCACTGGGACTCGTCTGTTATCGAACGTCTGTTCTGCTATCCTGCCGTTACTCCCAAACGTCACTCCAATATGATCTAATCTAATCTAATAGTTTACCCCTTCTGTCTACTACACTCCTGGTAGAGCTAGAGAGTCAGGACTGTACAAACACTGGACACTTCCTTCTCTCTCTGAAGACGTGTAGTGGGGCGGCTAAGCGCAGATTTTCACCAGAATCGATCACTTTGCGATAAAAGCATGAAATTTGGTACGAAGGCTCACAAAGGGGGTCTGATCAGATTTAGGACCGTAGGCGCTCAAAATTTGACCCCTGGGGGTCATGGCAGCCATTTTCCAAAATGGCCGCCAAATATGGATTTCATAATGGGAAAATGGATTAAAAGCTGCCAGAAGCATAAAATTCAATAGCACATTTCACCATAATATATGTAAATATGAGCACACTTTCACATAGAAGGTCTTTAAACTTTAAAATATAAGATAATGTTAAAAAAATTCAAAATGGCCACCAAATATGGATTTCATGTCATAATTAGTCCATGGGCCAGATGAGATGTCGGTAGCCTACTACTGAAGGTGGCAAAGGTTGCTTATACTTTTTGAAAAGATACATGTCAGTTTTTTTATGATAATAATAACCCTTCTGGAGTCACAGCTAAATTAGTGTTATCAGCTGTTATTTACCCAACCCATTGGAAAAAAAAAAAATGTTTGATGCAGGTGTCTATCTCGCTATTGGCCTTTGTTAAAGACTGATTTTATAATGTTAGGTATCATTTTAAAGAGGACAATCTGAGCTTTCATTCAAATCCTTTAGTCAACACTTTGGACAAATACAGCCGACCCTGGAGCTCTTCAAACTTTTAATTGCACACATTTTCCTGCCATTTCTGCCTAAATTATATTTTTTCTTTTAATCATGTGGCATCAGGGAGCATCAGAGATACAAAATGCATACGCTGAAATACTGGCATGACTCTCTGGAGTCAGAAAATGTATAAATACCCATATTATCTCATTCTGAGATGGTGATTTTCAGCTTTATATCAGGCATGCCGTTTTGCCAACCTCTGAGGTTTCCTTTGCTATTGGACTCTGACTTTAATTTATATACTCAAACATCTTCGGGGCTTTGTGTTTTGTAGTTTATTTTTGCTCTTGCTGGTCCTGTCAGGACTGTCTGACCACTTCTATTTAATCTGCATCTGTTGCCTGAGCTTCAGACAGTGACAAATGTATTCTAGTTTGTGTGAAGTTGAACATAATTTCTTGTCCATAAAGAGGTTGAGACTAATCCAGGGTCAAAGCTGAAACTCAAAAAGCCTCAAGGCAGGGCCACAAACACTGACCCTGGTGCTTCACATGAAAATGAATGGTTTCTTTGGTTATAGAATTGTTGGCTAGTGCAGTTACCTGCCATCTCTCCGGAGTAGAGTGCCAAATCACCATGCTCACCTAGGACAGCAGGTCCCTCCACGGTTCGCCATGGGGGGAAAGCATACAGCAAGCCTTCGGCCATTCATGTGCCAGAGCATCCACTCCCAGCAGAGCATCTCGGTCAGGGAAAACCACTTCACACAGTGTATCATCTCACGCAAGGCATAGAGATCAACATGAGCTTTTCCGAGCTCGGCCACACCCCCTCCACCACCTGTGGGTGAAGACCCAGACGACTTACTGATGGGAAATGAAAATTGAGGGGAAGTACGTTGGAAGGCGATGCCAGGCTAGTGATTGGGGGCCTCTTGTGAGCATATCTGCTGCCCTGTTCTGTTCTCCCGGAACATGAACTGCATGGACTGAGAGGTGACACCTCGCCCATAACAGCCAGCTTTTCGCCAAACCACATAGCTGCGGGAGAAAATGCTGCTGCAGTGCCTTGGCGATTCATATAGGCTACCATCGGTGTATTGTCTGACCTCACCAATACATCACGCCCTATGATTAGCCGGCGAAAGTGCTTGAGAGCTAGATGCACTGTTAAAAGTTCCAGCCCATTTATGTGTGGCCGCTGCAGCTGCTTGCTCCATGTCCCTTGGTCTGCTTGCCCCTCGCACACCGTTCCCCGACCTAGGAGGGAGACATCTGTAGTCACCACATGCCTGTGAGATACCCTCCCCAATGGAGAGGTTCTTTGGGACGCGCCAGCGAGCCCTCCAGCATCTCTCGTCCACTTGAATACGTTTGTTCCTTTCCCTGATAGGGTGTGCATAGAATGGAAGGAGGGGCCTGGAGCCTACCAACAGACCCCAGTCATCAAGGTAATTTTATATGCTATCACACCCCGTCTGAGGGACTAACGCTTCCTGAATGACTTTGGTGAAGGTGCGGGGTGATAGCGCTAGCCCGAAGCATAAGACAGAGAAGTCCCAAACTCTGCCCTTGAACTCAAAGCGAAGATACTTCCTGTGCCGAGGGTGAAGGGTGAATCGGAACGTGGAAATGTGCATCCTTTACTATTTACAACTATTGTGGCCATCCAGTCCCCCTGCTGCACGCTCTGAACAATGCGCTGCAGCCTCAGCATCTTGAATGCAATTTGGGATACGTGCTGATGGGGGCGAGGTAGGCCGCCAGCGCCTCCTCCACCTCGGTCAGGTAAGTCATTCCCTCAGCCCCGTGTAGGGCAGAGAAAGGCCCAAAACCCTGGACAGGTGATTGCGCTGAATAGGGTTTCCCCCAAGAGCGCTGCAAATGGAAACATGAAAACATGCAAATGGATTGTGGGTCCAGGGTGGGGATGAACAGCTCACACTCCTGGACACTTCATTTGGGCGGCCTCGGACATACTTACTATTTTGTGATTTTATTCATTATTTTCAGAGAAGATGTTTATTCTTCTGTCTTCCGTTAGTTGTTTTAAATCCTATTCTTCTGCTCTCGGACCAGTGGCAATAGACGTCGCTGAGGAATGAAAGTGTGTTTGCTATTGGCTGTGCCGTCTAATATTTAGTCGAGCCATTTCATGCCAATAGAACCTTAACAGGACCTATTGGAGGACTTCAGTGGTGATCATGTGGTCGAGTGTATTCCCATTGATTAACGCTGAGTAGTTTGACTGATAGAGAACCGTTCATTGTTATGTGAAGCACCAGGATCAGTGTTTGTGGCCCTGCTTTTTAAGTTAATGAGGGGGAGGGTCAAAACAAAGAATGGCAGTTTTGAACCACATTGGACCTCACTTGCTGAACCATCTAAAGCCTGCTATGAACTTATTGCCTAGCCTAGAAATCTAGACGCACCCTAGCGGGCAAAAATATTTTGGCCTAGCGGGATGGTCTAGGGTCGCACCGTTGAGGCCAAGCCTGCACTAGGCTCCAGACCAGCCTAGCCAATCAGAACGCTCTATCTGTGTATGGAGTCTTGAGCCCGCCTTCGGCTTCCGATATTGACGCCAGGGGTCCCCTTGCGTCCTCGTTCGACTAGTTGGGTGTGAGACCACGTTGCACAACCATAGAGAAAAACATAATATGGATGAGGCTAACGAAGCGCGCTCGTTTGAATCGGCTTTGGAAGAGTTAGGCTTTTCTTTGAAGGTTGAGCAGAAAGAAGCACTCAAGTCATTCGTTTTAAAGAAGGATGTACAGTATTTGCTGTTTTGCCGACCGGCTACGATTGGTCACAAATGCTGGCCTATTACGTGCAGAGGCAGTTTGAAAGACAACTGTTCATCCCACCCACAGGCTTCAGCTCTGTGAATGGTTCGACCACAGACTATACATTTCTGTATAGTTTGGCTTGCCAGGCTACTTATTGCCTGCAAATGTACAAAAAGTTGTATGAAACAATGCAAATACAGAGCAGCATCACTGCAGTGTACTGCTTTATGTTTCTGTGAGTGAGAATATCAGAGAGTGTAAAGCTGTGTTAATTTCTTTGCTTCTTGACCGAGACAAAAGTGGTCATTGAATTCAGCATGGAATCTTATATGTTATGTTATTAATTAAATTATGTAACTATTCAAAGCTCAGCTGCAGCTCCAGAACTACTGGTTCTTTGTTCTGTTTCTTGTTATGCAGGCCTACATTAAAAAGACAAAAAAAGAGAAAAAACTAAAACAAAAAAACAACAAAAAAACGCCATATTTGGTGGCCATTTTTAATTTTTTTAAAAACGTATCTTATATTTTAAAGTTTAAAAAGGCCTTCTATGTGAAAGTGTGCTCATATTAATATGCATCATGGTGAAATGTGTTATTGTATTTAAAGTTTTGGCAGCTTTTAATCCATTTTCCCATTACAAAATCCATATTTGGCGGCCATTTTGAAAAATGGCCGCCATGACCCCCAGGGGTCAGATTTTGAGCGCCTACGGTCCTAAATCTGATCAGACCCCCTTTGTGAGCCTTCGTACCAAATTTCATGCTTTTATCGCAAAGTGATCGATTTTTGCGCTTAGCCGCCCTACTAGTGAAGCATTTTTTGTTTTGAAATTCTCTGATTCTGTATCATTGACCCTGTTAGGTGTTTGGGGTAAAAATGCAGCATAAATTCACAAAAGGCAAAAACAAGTACTGTCGTGGAAAATGTCCACTTTCCGAATCCCATTAAGAATGACTATATAGGCCTACTAATTAGCAATCTGGAACAAGGCGTCTGATGGAGACAAAGAAGACAGGAGATCTCTGAACACTGTTGATCTTTATTCCCCGTATTGCAGTGATAATACAGCCCAAACAATGTTCAGACCAACCGTCAGACAATAGGAAAGGTGAGGTGTCATCCACTGGGCCCCCTGATGAGATCCTTCCTGTCTTTTATTCCCCTGGGCCCTGAGAAGTGCCCCTCTCGTGCCATCCCCAAAAACACCCTTTAGCCAATCAGCGTTGAGCTAGGTCAAGTGTATTGGTGGAAATCACCTTCCTAATCTTTCTCCTCTGACTGTTGGTTTGATTTGCTCAAGATAGTAATGACCTTGAAACGCTCACAGCAAATGCAATAGGCCCAGAAGCCTACAGTAAAGGCAGTAGGCCCAATATAACAGCTTATGCAACCATGAATGCAGCCTTTGAATCATGAAAAAACACCACAGTACCGCACAGGCACGCCAACCGTACGACAGAGTTCACGACGCCGGAGACAGGTTGCAAATACTCAAGGTTCCTCTTTCTCTCGTTCTTCCTCTCCTTCCCTCACCTCTCCACCTCCTGTCCTCCGTGCCTCAGGGTGCCATGGGCTCAGGTGCGGAAACAGCACTTCAGCGCGGGTGTGAACAAGCGCTCGCTGGACTGCATCGACAAGGCTGCCTTCTTTGTCACGCTGGACGACCAGGAGGAGGGAATGATGGGCGATGACCCCGAGGGCAACCTGGATCGCTACGCCAAGTCCCTCCTGCACGGGAAATGCTATGACAGGTTGGCTTGCATAGTCAAGTGTGAAGTGTGTGTGTGGGAGGGGGGGGGGCTTTCCGAGTTCATTTTCCCATGCATTCTCATTTTGGTTGCACAATGTATTTGTTTATTTCTGTCTTGGTTTCTGTCCCAGTCTCTCCATGTCTCTGGCTAATGTCCCATTTCTCTCTCTCTCTCTCTCTCTCTCTCTCTCTCTCTCTCTCTCTCCCCCATACGCATAGATGGTTTGACAAGTCCTTCTCAGTGGTGATCTATAAGAATGGGAAGAATGGCTTGAATGCGGAACACTCCTGGGCAGATGCTCCCACTGTGGCCCATCTCTGGGAGGTGGGTTAGGCCGCTCTCGGTTTGCTCATTAATCCTCCCTGTTTAACATTAACGTCTATTAGCAGGGTCATTTGGTCTTCCACATCGTATCACATCAACCCGGTTGTTGATCAACTACATGTGTTTCATACTCATTTCTTAGAACTAGGTCACTTTAGTCTTACATTTGGAAGAGAAAAGAATGGATCATTGAATCATTCATGACTCAAGCTACTTGTGACAGTGAGGATTTTCACCTGTTTCAGTGGCCTAGTTCAAATCAGACATGTTACCACAACACTAAAATCACCAAATGTGATCTGAATTGAATGTGGAGGATCGAAACCTCATCTAAATCACAGCTCTGTACAGTTCCTACTACAGGTTTGAGTAGACCTTCAAGATCATGTGAACTCTCACTCTTTCTCATTATGGCCCATGATTCTTTGTGAGATAGTCAAATGTGTCAGAATGTGAGAGCTGTTTATGGTCCTCCTTAAGGCCAAGTCATAATAATGATCCTATCTTGCAGTTCGCCCTGGCCACAGATGCCTTTCAGCTTGGTTACACCACCGATGGAAATTGCAGAGGAGAAGTGGAACGATCTCTGCCCCCTCCTCAGAGGCTGAGCTGGGAAATTCCAGTAGAGGTGGGAAATACAAACACACATGCACACACACACACACATACACACGCATGTTTGCACTTGCAATTTTGCTTATTTTTGTACATGCAAGGGCACACACACAGACTCTCAAATGACCTTTCTCAGTGCTAGTTGGAAAATTCCCTTGTGGGTGTTAGCTTGGCTGTTGAATAGTCAGCTAGGCCTGGTGACTGGAGAGATTGACTCAGTTGACTCAGAGAGATGGTGTGTGTTCACTCTCATCACCTACACACAAGTAACCACACCATTAAAGCCACCGACCCCGTGAGGGGTGGAAAGAAGTTCACAATATCTTACTGTTTGCATTCTCAAAAGGGTAATTTTTTTTATGTCAATTAATCACATTTAAGAAAAGCCTTCCGCCTGACCCCCTCCGATTTACCCAAGGAAATTTCAGGGGGAAGATGCTTCCTAGTTGTTAAGGAACATTTCTGCACATTACTGTCATCATCATTTTTTTTATTAAAACAAAATGGGGAAGGATGTCGGAGGTATTTTTAGCATTGTGTATAGCAGGGGTTCGCCATAGATTTGGTTCCAAGGACCCCTTTTTGGGGAGAAATCTTTCTGAGGACCCTTTCATGATGGGAACAATTAAGCATGCCATTTGTATTCTCTGAAGTTGTTGCCAGGTCCACTATCCCGTGTTTTCTGGCAGATGTAACTTTGTCTTTTGTCAAGTTTGGATTTTGCATCACATGGACTGACTCAAATATTTGTACACCTTCATCAACTCGCTAGCTGACAAATAAGCCAAGCGAAGCAGCAGTAGGAGTAGTTCTTCATGACCTGAGTGAAGTTTTTCAAGTTAAACATTAATATGGGAGGCAATAGACACAATTTGCTTGTATTATGGGTGAAAAGGGGTGTCATCTAATATGATTTTTTTTTTAATTTCTAAAAAACTCTTTATAATTTAAAGCAAATTATTTTGTGGACCCCATGGTGTACGGACCCTACTTTGAGTATGTATATTTTCCTGCTTTTTTACTTTTGCCAATCACATCCATGAGAACTGGAAGGAGTGGGCAGCAGCCACACGTTGTGTAGATCCCGCCCATTACGTCCACTTAAACTTTTTGGGCAAAAAGAAAAAAGATGTGCAAAGATTTGCAAAACCTTTCGACTCACAAAAGATTTTGGCCTGCAGGCAAAGGATTTGTAGCCTGACTCTCGCCAGACCCTTGTAGTTCCGCCATGCTCCACCAGAGGCGTTTCGCTGAGCTCCACACAAGGGTCTGGACGCGAGGGCAATCCAAACCCCTGCCACAGTGATCAAAAAATGAGCAGCCAATCAGGAGCGCCGAAGCGAGTGTTTGATTCAAATAACAATGGCGGCACGCAGCGAGGAGTCTTGTGCTGACATTGATTCTGCTATTTCAACCGTTTTGTCGAATCTATCGAGTATTCATTCTTTCAGAGAATAGTTTTGAAGACATTTGTTGGTGGCAAGGATGTTTTTACTCTTCTTCCGACCGGGTTTGGCAAGAACTTGAAGAAGCCTAGCACGTCATTCAAGATAACAGGCAAGTGGTTTATCAAATCACATGCGAGGATGTTTTACAAGGACCCGCCTTCAGAAATACATCTCCTATAGAGAAGTCCCAGATCCTTGTGTGAAGCAGACAGCGAACTACAGGATCTGGCGAAAGTCAGGTTAAAGGATTTGGGCTCAAAATGACTTTTTAATGACTTTTTAATTTTTTGCTGGCATGAAAACCACACAAGATTGACTCCATAGAGTTATAGTCTAAAAGTAGCAATCTAGTAATCTGACCTGATCCTAACAAAACATTTCTAAAATGGTAGTTTGTGTCTTGGCAATATAGTTGGAAATGCTGAGCTGTAAAAACAATGTTTCACATGCCATGTGTTATAAACTTGATTTTCAAGATGCCACGAGCCAGGACATGAGGTTCAAGGTGAATTTCTAGTTGGCTGTGAAAAATTCTAGTTGACTGTAAAATAACTTTAAAAAAAAAAGTGGCACACTGTTTTTACGGTGTTCTTAATTTACATCTTTATTCATTTAAATTAATTGACTCTTTGATGGACTGACGCTCAAGCTACAGTGCTAAAGGAGACCACAAGAACAACACACACACACACACACACACACACACACACACACTGTTGGGTCATTGTTGAGGAATTCACCCTGCAGCACAGCACAGCACAGCAGGAAATGCACCTCTGGGTTTTCCCCTGGCTGATTGTTGCCAACTGCTCTGACACTGCTCTGACGCTGCTCTACTAAAGCAAAATGGCTGCAATCAGACTGGACATGGGCTTGCAATGAGATGAGATCCACTTTTTTATGTTGTAAGCGTTGTGAGTGCTGCTCATGTGCCCAGCGCACTTTGCTTTTGGTGCGCAGGTACTGTATGTGGAATGAGGAAACACAAGAACATCCTGTGTGGAAATGTTTTCAGTTGGAATTAAACAAATCATATTTATCATACAAGCCTTTTTTTAAAAAAAAAAAGAAAAAGTTAATGCCTGTTTTGTTCACATATTGTATTTAAATAAGTATTCATTCGTGTCTTGAGAACTATGAGACATTACCTCATTATCAGGCTCAATAATTTAGTCCATGTTCACATGATATTTTTAGGCTTTGGTTTAAGTTCATATTCTCTACAATTTGCGTGTAAAATGGTCTGGCCCTCCTCCTATTCTTCTTTCCTTGTTTCCCTCACGAAGGAGGGGAATTCTCCCATGGGCGTAAGGGTGCGTCAGTAAAAAAAAGCGTAACTGCGCGCATTTCACTCACGATTTCTGGCGTTCACTTAAGTCTGTCATTTACGCGTGATAGAGGTTACGTTACGTTTTTTGGGAGGAGCAACCAAAAATCTGGGCGTTTCTTATATACTTCTCTCTCGTGTCTTATATACAACTCTTGCGTGCATTCTGCCATGGCTTAAGCACATATCCAGCTACACGCTCCGGTGGGTAGGGTTGGGTATCGTTTGAATTTGAACGATTCCGATTCCGATTTCGATTCCTTGTTTCGATTCCGGTTCCTAACGATTCTCGATTCCGATTCTTGTAAAAGACAGGGTCAAAAAAGTTTGGATATTTTAAATGAGCTAGCTAACCAACGGTCTTTCTGAATGACATTTACTATACATTTCTCACAGGGCTGTTTTCAACTACAATATATATCGTCTTCTTGTTGCCTCAGCTCGGTTATGCAAACACCTTCTTCGTTGGTGTTTAGCAGCTTGTTCTTCCGGTTCGCGGACTGGGAATCGATACTAGGAATTGAAATTTAAACTTTTGAACGATTCCAGGAGAATTGGAAAGCTAGTCCCGGTTCCCATCGATTCTCGATTCTCGATACCCAACCCTACCGGTGGGCTGTAAAATAAAACCTTAAATACCTTAAAATATGTTTTTTGAGCTGTTGATTGATTGAAGTTACTCATAAGTGGTGACCTACTCTATTACCGGGGTTGATATTGACAAAAATCGTGTTTCCCGAGAAAAGTTTCGTATGATTTTGTATTGGAGATATAGCTCTCCGCGCCTTCTACAAGTTGAAACATGCCATGGCATTTTGGTCCAAAATGCTATTGGAATGCTGACGTAGTCCTGGACTTCTCGTCCAACTCTACGTCACCGGGTCGTTACAAATTAGGAATGAAACGCCCCAACACCTGCTGCCCTGATTAGCCTACCTGTGATGAGCCATGTCTGCAGCACTCATTCCCAGATTGACACGAAATCACCATGATGTTGATTGGCTGCAGCAGGTCTGCACTCCCTTCCAAATTTTCAAAACGTCCTGCCCATTTTGAAAGCCTTTTTCAGAATGGGTGGAGTTATGGGGTGAAGTTACACTGTAAGGTCGAGCGCCACTTCAAGGTGAAACAGCATATTGCTCGATGTTGGCAGTAGGCCTAGTTCTAAATACATGTTACAAAACTTTACAAGTGAACATTACAGTATCAAATCTGATGCTTAATAAACTGATACAGCTTCATGTTTTCATGCACACGTGGCATATTTCCTGACATTACCTTATCCATGAGGCTACATTGTTAAATAGTGAAAATCCCGTTATAATCACCCGCTTGGAGCTTGCCGACTGTGCATCTTTAATTTTAACTTGATGTGAAGTCATAATCCCATACCCTACTTTGTTCGAATCTGTCCGTTTCTTTCCAACTTGAAGTCATCCATACATTTGCACAGAGGTCTGCACTGATTTCAAACTTTTGAGATGTGGGTGTGTCAGAAGCTGGGACGGCAGAATACGCGTAAAACAGAAGTGCGCAACTGAAATGCGTAAAAAAAAAGTGTGTGTGTGAAGGGGAGAATTCCCCCCAAAATGAATTAGATGGACTTGACAGGACAAAGGATGGACAGATAGAGAAATGTTCTGCACTCCAGATTTTCCCATAACTCTCTCTCTCTCTCTCTCTCTCTCAGGTCCAGCAGCAGGAGATGGCCTCTTTGACTGTGGCACAGACCTTGGCTGATGACGTTGACTGCCATGTTTTCCCCTTCCGGGACTTTGGGAAAGGCCAGATAAAGAAGCTCAAGATGAGTCCTGATGGTTTCATTCAACTAGCTCTGCAGCTGGCCTACTACCGGGTGAGAATATACTCACTCACACACTAACACACAAACACACACATATGTTAACATTACTGACTGACTAGTGGAGGTGTAATAAGTATCATCACATTAGTCTATTTTTTAGAAAGGGGAAGGACACAACATTTCCCAAGTGAAAAGGAAGATTCTGAACTTCTTCTTCTCCCTTTCCTTTTTCTGGTGTGTAGAATAGAGGTGGGTTTTGCCTGACGTACGAGGCCTCGATGACGCGGCTCTTCCGTGAAGGTCGGACTGAAACGGTGCGCTCGTGCTCCAATGAGAGCTGTGCCTTTGTGCAGGCCCTGGAGGCAGGAGAGGTAAGCCAGGATGGGGATCTCTCTCCACATGTTCCTGACAGGACACCAGGGTTACGTGCATTGGTGCTTTCCATGAAAGGAATCCATCTCGTGTGGAATGTACTAAACATGCCAACATTTTTGGAGGAATTAGCTTATTCATCATCTCCCCCAGAGTTATAGGAGATGATGCAAACCCTTCTAGCCTCTGTGCATGTAGTAACTCCGTCTGAAGCTGGCCATTTCCCAAAAGTGACAAAATAACTCAAAAGAACATTGTTCTATTTACATTTTACGACTAGTATAAACATTTACCTACTTGGAACTACATTCTCATTCACGGGAAGTACTGCCACTGCAGCTTTTCAGTTGCTGTGTGCTAATCACTTCGCCCAAGTGGCAATGCTTTTTCTGAACGAGAACATAGTCCCAAGTTTGCGTCTGCTTAAAGAGGAACTATGCAGGATTGGCGATTTCATCTCTGGTTTCGGTTTCGTTGTTCGTTTTCGCTCGTTTTATGCTTGCATTTTCTCTGCAGAGCTTCCCCGACAGCTTTAGCGTGTATATTTGTACATGTATAGGCTATATTTAAATATATAAATTGCAAGAGTGGTTCTTCGTCTCAGACTTCCAGATGTAAACAAAGAGCGATCGTCTCCTGCAGAAAGTTGCATAGGGTCTCTTTAATAAATCACTTATTTGTAGCCATATGTTGTAAGTATAAAGTTGCAACATGTAAATGGGGAAAATGGTCACAACAATTATGTTTTTTATTTGTATGATTTTAGTTATAGTATTTAGCAAATATTTTGTCCAAAGTGACATACAGAATATGAACATTACAATAGTTAAAAATGGAAAGAAAATTGGTTAGCCAAAATTGTAATAATATCAATAACAATATCAGATATCAATAGTGAAAATAAAGCAAACATATACTAACCATAACTCAAGAGAATTAATTAATTAAATGTAAGCTCAAGCATCTTTAATCCCCTCCTGAAACAAGTTCATCAACCGTCTTTAGTTAAGTCTAATTGGAAAGAAATTCAGATTAAGGACATACGTTCATAGAATGTCTTAATTGTTATCTTTATCATTATGTGGGACCCTACCATTATCATACAATCCTACTGTCAATAACAGTGTGAAGTGTATTTAGGGCACAGGCAGCTAGAAATGGCGTAACTTCACTTACAGCACCTTTAACTATCTGCATCAGCTTTCAAGTGTCATATCTTCATATTTTTGGACAAGCTTGAGAAGCGTTCTCTAATGACATAATTTCTATTTCTCAGTCACCAGAGCATTGCAAAAACCTCTTCCGATTGGCTGTTGAGAGGCACCAGAACTTGTACCGATTGGCCATGACCGGCTCTGGTATCGACCGCCACCTCTTCTGTCTGTACGTTGTGTCCAAATACCTAGGAGTGGAGTCTCCTTTCCTCAAAGAAGTGAGTTCTGAGACTGATGCAAAATACTGATGAGACGAATATCAAGATGATGGAAGGCACTGGAATAATCTTTATATTGAGGGCTGAATACATGAATGAATACGTGTATTGTATTGTGTATTGTGAATTGTCTTCTGAAGCAGTTTTAAAATTGAGACTGATTGATTAAATCCGGCTCTGAAGAAGCCTTATGTGCAGCTACAGTATCCCATCAATATGTTTCCTTGAACAATCTTTTGTGTGTGTGTGTGTGTGTGTGTGTGTGTGTGTGTGTGTGTGTGTGTGTGTGTGTGTGTGTGTGTGTGTGTGTGTGTGTGTGTGTGTGTGTGTGTGTGTGTGTGTGTGTGTGTGTGTGTGTGTGTGTGTGTGTGTGTGTGTGTGTGTGTGTGTGTGTGTGTCTTGTGCCTCTCTCCAGGTGCTTTCAGAGCCATGGCGCCTGTCCACCTCTCAGACTCCTGTTCAGCAGATGGAGTTGTTTGATCTGGTGAACCATCCTGAGTACATCTCCTTGGGAGGGGGCTTTGGGCCTGTAAGTCTCTCCCTTTCAAAGACTAAATATCAGGGCAACTTACCCTCATATAGTGATCTCACTGTACAATTGTGTTTTTTGTGTCAGGTAGCGGACGATGGCTATGGGGTGTCCTACATCATCGTGGGAGACAACATGATCAACTTCCATGTCTCCTGCAAGCACTCCTGTTCGGAGACGGTGAGAGGCACACACTACCAAGCACCAGTGCATGTACACACCCAAAGATAGCCCCTTAAACTATAGGTCAGCAACAGGCCCGCCAGCAATATTATTTGGGCCGCTAGATTATTGTGGTAATTTTTTTTTTTTTTTTAAATAAGAAATAACACATTAATATATTAATATAATAATATCTTACAATATCTATTTACAAATAGCCTATTCACCAATCAGACTGTAGGTGCATAAACAAATATGACAACCCCAGAATGCAATAGGATCTTGCTAACCTACTCTGTGCATAGCCCTCTGCCAACGTGTATGTTGTGTTGTGTACAATGTTGTGTATTTGTACCGCTCTCTGGAGCGGATAGGCCACCTTGAAGGTGCCACTCTGCCTCGTTGGCTAGTCTGATATTATTTTCAAACAGCGACAGGGTCGTTGCATATCAGGTGCACAAGCTTTGTGTTTGTGAAACTGGGTAAGATGAATGGCAAGTTTTCTTTCTATTCCTCTTAAAGAGGAACTATGCGGGTTTGGCGATTTCTTCACTGTTTTCTCGTTTTACGCTTGCAGGTTTCTCTGCAGAGCTTCCCCTGCAGCTTTAGCTTGTAGATATTACAACACTCCTCAATCGGTCAGTCTGCCTTTTCATGAGTATGATCGCGAGGCTGTGAGACTTTCTGTTTGTCAGTGCACCGGCCTGCTGGCCCGAAGTTGCAAGGGTGTTTTTTCCGCTCACAGACACTAGGTGGAAGCGAAACAGCCACCATTCAACCCGAAAAAAGACATAGAACCATTCCAATGGCTCCCAAGCTGTTCAGTTATGGTAAATTAAGCTAAAAAACCCTGCATAGTTCTCCTTTAAAGGGACACTTCACTGATTAGCATTAAGCTCATCATGAGCTTAATTAGCATTAAGCTCATCATTCCCTCAGTTTGCCTTGAGATGGGAGAAATATGGATTTCAATGAAACCCATGAATAGGACTTCCTGCTTTCAATGATGTAAAATGATGATTTTTACATCATTGAAAGCAGGAAGTCCAACATTGAAATCCGTATTTCTCCCATTTCAAGGCAAACTGAGGGAATGATGCACGACCATTCAAAAACATGACTGGTTTTCTAAAGATACAAATGCTAATCGGTGAAGTGTCCCTTTAATAGGCTCTGTGTTTGCGGTAAAACATACCTCTTAGACTTTTTGACCTAGACATTTTCTCCCAGTTAACTCCAGTAGTTCGTTCCTCACTCTACATGCTAATATTTCTTGTAGGCGAACAATAAACATTGTAACACTATCAATGTCAGAAGGTTGGTCAACCAAATATTTAAGAATGAAAGTGGGCTAGGTTAATTTATAAGTCTCCATATTAAACAGTCCATCATTGCCAAATGTAGTAGCTTAACCTAGGGTATTTACTAATATTGAAAGGGTAAAACAGTTAGTCAAGGCCATTTAATTATTCAGGTAGTAGACCATAAATGGGCTCATGCATGGTTTGATTTTTTTCACTAGTTATTTTTATCCATTCTCCAAGTAGATGCATGTGTAGATCATCCACCGGAGCTGTGTTTAAAATGAGTTTACTCTGGCCAGCGGCCCGCCGTCTATTCGCTATGAAAACCATGTTTACAAGACTGACGTCTCAGTAAAACTGCTTAGGTTTGCAAAGTCAGTTTATGATGGGGTGGGAGATGTTTGGAGCATGGTCTCTGGAGCATTTTTTTACATATTGCTTGAAATACTCTTCACGCCCCCATTGAAACCAATTAATTAAAAGTTTTCACACAAAAAATGGAACGTTTTAGTGGCCTCTAGAACGAATAATCCAGGAAAAACACTAGCCAATCATACTGAACGAACTGTTAACGATGATTGGATTCTAATGCTTCTATCAAACTGCAATCTGCTCCTCCCTCCCGCTCGTGAAAAAGCATCGCACATTCCTGTACTCTGGAGGCGTGGCTTCGGGGGGAAGTCTGAAGAAAGGGGTTGGGATTTTTGACCTGTGTATTTTCAACATGCAGCTTTGCTGGAATCGTTTTCCAGGATCTTCTACCCTACCTTTTAAATGTGCAGTCAGAGATTGTACGCAATTTCAAACCCATAATGTTTTTGTTGCCCTCATGATTGAGGCTCATCCTGTGAGTACCAAAAAAAAACCCTGTTTCAAAACGGTTCCGAAAACTGGAATCAAACAAATTCGGGACAGCCTGTCCCCCAAACAAAGATTAAACGCTGTGTGTTCTCTGGGAATACTGAAGGGAGGGGTGAGCTATCTCTCCGGAGTGTTTTGTTTGGCAACTAGAGAAAGCCCTTGTGACGGCACGGAAAGACGGCTGACGGGAGGAAATAGACCCCACCGGAGCCAGAAATTGGGTTAGCAGATCATTGTGGCAGTAGCCCAGGCTTTACTAAGCTATGACCTACACCCTACTAAGCTACAGCACGCCATAATGACAAAATACCCCTAGAGTCAGCGACAGTAGGGGCGGAAGATGACTTACCGGTGATGGACATAGTTACTGACCCTGGTGTGTGTGTGTGGTTGGCAGAAGGTTACAAGTCTAAAGGGCCTGAAAATCCATCAAGGGAAAAAGAAGCGCTTGGTAGAGGGACCACAGGTTAGCCGCATTGATAGCTACTTCTTAATAAGTGCATCAAGTCTGTCGGTTGAGGTTCAGCGACAGGAAGTAACCCACAGTTGACAGGACATACGTACCCCTGATGTTGAGGAAGGTTCTAGCGCTGAGGCAGAAATGTATGTTATTTTCCCATAGAAAAAATATCAAGGTACCGGATCTCCTTATTTGGACAAAGATGGTGGCTTTTTAGAAGGCGAACTTCAGAGGTCTATTCCCAGGCTAGCTTACAGGTATACTGTAGGTCAAAGATCTTTACATAATGATTAAATGGGAAGCACTCAGTTATGGCTCAGTCCATAACAGGACAGACCAACCTAATCAACCTAGACCATGCCAAGATTGGTTGAGAGTATTTGGATATTTTGTTGTGGTAATATGGTGGTAGCATGGAGCGCAAGCTAAAATAAGCTAGCTGGTTTGTTGCAATATGGTATTAGGCCCTGTGTCCACCAATCGCGTTTTTTGCGCCGACAGGGACAATTTTCAATATAAAGTTAATGTCACTTCTCTTTATAAACCGTCTCTGGTTTTGGTGACATACCAACAATGAACACTTCTCGAAGCGCCAAGAAAAGGAGGTTGAGGGCGCTCTCAGCGTAAAAAACGCGATTGGTGGACACAGCACCTTATGGTGGCAGCATGGAGGGAAGTGTCCCTAGGACACTGGTGGGCCTAACTTAAAGCGACACTAAAGCAATTTTCCTCTGTCACGCGAACGCTATTTGTTTATCCAGCAACGATGTCCACAGACAAGGTAGATTATGTTGCATGATTTTATGAAAGTATGATGTATTGCGACATCGAAGCAAGTCAAATGTGTGGTTTATTATGTCTCATTCCATCGTACTACAGAACCGCTACCCAATCTGGTAAACTTACATAGTGCGGTTATAGCCGACAGAGGGAGTTGATGAACCACTGAAATGATTTTGGAACATTATTTTAAGAAATACAAATAAAAAAAATAAAAAAATGCTTGGTGCACTGGTACACAGTCATGATGGAACAGGAAGTGGCCATCCTCAAACTGTTCCCACAAGGTTGGGAGCATGGAAAGGTCCAAAATCTCTTGGTTAATGCTGAAGCAGAGGCCAAGCCCAGCTCAGGGATGGCCCCTTCCTGTTCTAACATGACTGTGCACCAGTGCACCAAGTAAGGTCCATAAAGACATGGATGACAGAGTTTGGTGTGGATGAACTTGACTGAATTAGAGCACAGACTGAGAGCCAGTCGCCTCGTCTAACATCAGTGAGTCACATATGCGCTTCTGGAAGAATGGTCAGAAACTCCCATAAACACACTCCTAAACCTCGTGGGAAGCCTTCCCAGAAGAGTTGAAGCTGTTATAGCTCCAAAGAGTGGACCGACGTCATATTAAACCCTATGGAATAATGTTGGGATGTAACCAAAGTTCATATGGGGGTCAAGGCAGATGACCCAATACTGGCCTTTTGTTCTAACCAGTTCAGGTCAAGAACTGGTTAGAACGGAAACATTAAAATGCTGTTTCTGTTCAGAACGAACCAATTGGGAAATAATTCTGGTTCAAAGCCCTGAATAAAACAACAATGTCAATGTCAATGGCCTAATGACACAAAAACAATACTAAATTATATAAGCCATAAAATATAATGTACATTGTTTTGGACAAAAGAATCTACTAAGAAATATAAATACTAACATTAACAAGTGCGACCTTTGTCATTGACATTTGACCATGTGCCTATTTGTATGCTACTGTACTTATCCCTTTCTCTCTCTCTGCCTCTTTTTCTACCTGTGTTCTGTATCTACCAGGATTCCCACAAATTTGGAGTGCACATTGCTCAGGCTCTTCGTGATCTCATGTCGGTGTTCAGCACAGAACCCAAGGGAACAGCAGAGGCACCCAGGGAAGCCAAGAAGCACATGTGAATGCCGGTCCAGACCAAAGCCAATGGAGGGAGCCACTGAAACTGGACAGTTACCGTTTTGCACCAGCTCACTGCTTGGTTGAAACGCCTCATAACTGCTGAGTAGCTCAAGAGGGTGCCGGCCTTCCTGTGTGTCCTTATATGTCCACCAGACCAGGTTTTGAAAAAGACAGAAAGGGAGAGAACGAGGTGGAGGTGAAGAAATAAGCACGTAATCAATGCAGTTTTTTATACAATTTATTTGGTATTCTCAATGTGTTCGTTGGTGTTTATGTGGTGTACAGGTGCATTACCTAGCACAGTGGGACAGATTACAAAGTATAAGCTTAAGTAACCCAGATAAGTGCATTAGTAAAGTTAGTTGCTCTTTTTCGTTTTAATCTGTACTCCAGAGGCCTTAGGGTTTCACTCAGCAGTTATCTAGCCATGACCGAAATTTTGGTTCGCGAAATACCGCCATGGTTTCAGATCACCGACCTTTCCAGTGTCTGCCTGCACAGACTGTTAGGTGGAGAGCATGTTCTACACCACCAACCTGGAAGTAGTTTTCAGAAGACATGCCACCAACCATATCTGAATGTATGAGGGAACCTTTCCATCCTCTCATCTCGAGCAGAAATGTCAAATGTCAAATGTCACTTGGGGCTGATACAGTGAAGTCATTTGTCGTCCATTAACCTCTTTTACAACAGTGTGGAGGGAGACAAAATATTTATGCTGGCGATCTAGCAAGCTTTGTCTCAGATGTTTTTGTTAAGATAAGATTTTTTTTCAGGCCAGTGCACTGTACTAAAATGTTAAATGCTTTTCCTTTCTGTTTCCATTACACTTTCAGTTTGTGGGGTGAGATGCCATGCCAGGCTGCTGACTACTGTCAGTGTTCTGGTGGAGCACCTTCCTCATCCACTTCATGCAAATATCCTGAACAAAATAAAAGAATAGTAATTTTAAAACTTGCTGTATCATCATGTTTTTTCCTAGTCAAATTCTCCACAATGCAAAGATGAAAGTTCATTTCATCTAAACATACAGAACAGATTCTGTTAAAAAACATTATACAATTTACCAACTTACATCTCCTGTTTCTCCAACACCACCCCCCCCCCGCGCGCCCGCCCAGTCCCAGTACAAAACAGAATAACCTCAGAGTTTGCAAATTGAATTTCACTCACTCGCTCACCAACTTACATCTCCTGTTTTTCCAACACCACCAAAAATGGTTCACAAAAACCTATGAACCCCCCCCCCCCGCGCCAAATACTACAGAAGAAGAAGAAGTATTCATGGGTTTCATCAGGTCCCTTTCCACAGGTGTATACAATCAAGCACCTTGATTATCAATGCAGACTGCATGGTGCTTGATTGTATACACCTGTGGAAAGGGACCTGATGAAACCCATGAATACTTCTTCTACTTCTTCTGTAGTATTTGGCGGCTGGACATGCCGGAGGATACCCAGCAACGCTTCGTCTGACATCACCGTGAAAAGGGCTAATTACCAATCGCTAGCTTAAGTTTCTTAGGCATGCTTATACTGGTTCATTGTTAAGGTATTGGGGTAGTTGACATCAGGTGGCTGATTCACCGTCACAGAAGATAAAAAATTATTAATTTCACATTTTCATAATTTAAAATACTGTAAATGGTTAAACATGTTCTTGGTTATATGGATTTGTTGTTTTAATACCTGAGTTATTTATCGTTTTTTTTTTTTTTCTGACCTTTGAGCCAAACCTTAAAATTGTCCTATGGTGTGATGGTAGACAACATACAGTGGGTCCAGTAAGTATTCACACCCATGCTAAAGTTGACTAAAAAGAGGAATATAAAATCATCTTTTGAGGATTGATTGTAATGCCTTAATTAAAAAATAAAAATCAAACCGCCAAGGACACTAATTTTCTTTGTGATAAAATAAAAACATATAAAAAAACTCCTCCTGCTCCTATGGGAATTTAACATAGGGGTCAAATACTTATGCCCCCTGTATTTAAGGAAGAACATTTATCTATTTACGATACATTCTTCAATCACAAAGAAAATTAGTGTCCTTAGCGGTTTGATTTTTACTCATTTGTTTAATTAAGGCATTACAATCAATTTTCAAAAGATGATTTTATATTCCTCTTTTTAGTCAACTTTAGCATGAGTGTGAATACTTACTGAACCCACTGTACTTATGTAAATATTAACTTTTAACCTTTCAAAAACATGACTGGTTTTCTAAAGATACAAAGCTTAATGCTAATCGGTGAAGTGTCCCTTTAAAGCTAAGCTAATAAAAACTGACTTAAGTTATCATAACGTTTGAGTTATTGTTTGGAATTATTATCATTATGACCACTGTGGATTTCTTTTCTTCGCATGAGTAATTTTCTATCAAAGATTCCCGGGACACTGAAAGACCAGGTGCATGAAACTTGGTGGGCATGTAGCCCCACAAGGATATCATGGAACCATTGTTTTTCCGTTTTGATCTGTGCACCATGGGGCCATGTCAACCCATCCCATAACCACTCATTTAATATATAGCGCAACCTAGTCAAAAATGTGAATGCAAAAATAAGGCATTGTAAAACGAAATTTGAAGGGTAGGATCATTACGACACCCTGTGAATGTATGCCAAATTCTGTGTCATTTCGTTCATGGTAGATCATACAATAAAGGAATATGTGTACATTTAGTGACTGTACACTACGCACACACCATGACACACACATAAAGATACATGCACACACACACATAAATACATGCATAAACACACAAATAGACAAGCACAACACATACAAGCACAGACACACACACACACACACACAGGTATGCACACACTCACTCACATGCACATACGCAAAACACACACACACACACAGTAGACAGGCAGGCATACACACGCATCTGCACGCACATACACACAAACACGTACATGCACACATACACAAACATACCCACACGCATGCACCCCCCCAACACACACACACACACACACACACAAATGCAGGCAAACACACACACACACACACACACACACACACACACACACAAACATTTCATTACCCCCCCCCCCCCACACCACACACTCACAAGCGAAAACTCACAGAGAAGCACACATACACAAAAGCAAGTGCCAGAGGTGTCAAGTACAAATACCATGGGTATCTATACTTTACTGGAGTAATTATTTTTCAGACAATTTGTTACTTCTATTAATTTATCTTCATTTACATGCTCAATTGTATCTGTACTTTCTGTAGGCTACTTGTGCCACAGACTGTTGTCTCTTTATAGGGAATCTAATCGCGCAGTAGGCCTATCATTTTTGACGGATTATTGTATTTACTTGCCACCTCGAAATTTCCACGTACCCCCTGCAGTGTGCTCGCGTACCACTAGGGGTACGCGTACCCCCGGTTGGGAATCACTGGTTGTAGTTCTCCACTGTGGGAGGGAGTTGGCTGCCCATGATCTTCGTATCCGCTCCATACACTGTAGGTGTAGAGTCTTTCATCGGTCCTGCACTTAGAAGGCGGCGCCCAGTTTAGACAGTAGCCTTTCGCTGACTGACTGCACATGGGACTGACTTCTGAATGATCGCACATGAACGACCTCTGAAGACGCACAGTTTGGATACTAAGCGGGCTGTTACAATTGTATACTTTACTGCGGTTGGATAGAGCTCTCGATTATTGTAACTATTTGTCGCTTATGAGTTACTGAACCGCGAATTTCGAATCAATGTCGTTCCACGTTCACCGATAAGAGTCCCTTTGAAAGTGAAAGAAAATGAGAGGGACCACGCTCGGTGACGTCTTCCTAAAAGGTAGGTTTCGTTAATGATGCATTTCAATGAGAAATGTTAGAATAGGCTAATCGTTCTTCCTGTGTATGGCTATCGATATTGCTATCAATTATGATCATATAAATTATGTTATCATTGCAGTTGTCTTCACGAAATTCGACCAGACTGTATGTCGTCTGCAAAGAAGATGAGTTAGGGTTTAGTCCAGGGGGACATGTAGGTGAGACGCCTTAAATATCTAAGTGCTCAGCAAGCACAAGTTGTGATTTTTGCTGTGCTCATGCGTAATAGTGCCATGTTTTTATCATGGAAAGTTGGAACTGCAGGTTTTCCCAAGTAAGACGTTCACTTCACCACCACCACCTTCCACAATGAATAGCTCATTACCCTTATGTGGCTTACTTAACGTTTGCTCTAAAAACTGGCATATTAGATGATGTCATGCTCAGAGAAATGTTCGAGGTAGGCCTAGTTGAGACACATTGGAATGTTAGTGTTTACACTAAAGATTCTAGAATGGAGCGCTCTATGATCTTGGTTTACCCAAGATTTATATGGCTCTGACCCATTCCATAGCCCACTGTTCGTCATATCTGTAGGCCTAATGTGTCATATCACACGTCACATAATCCAGATTTAGAAGTGTCAAGCACCCGAATTTTTAAAATAAACCAAAAGGTCCTTGTATTGGTAGATCAGTGGTCTACACTGAATCCGTTAAATATGCCCTTCTATTGCGTCATATTTCTCATTCAAAATAGCAGAGCAAAGCGAACGACAGAAAGAAAATAGAAACTGGGCGTCCGACAAAGGTCCGTGTACCTTCTGTTCATCTGATTTTCAAGGTTGAAACACTTGTCAAAAAACGGATTTTAAGACCTTTACCTAAAACAGTAGCCTACTTCCCAGAGAAAAATACATTTTTTTGAAAAAAATAATCCAATATACAACTAAGGTTTCAATTTCAATGTTGTACATTTCAATTAGTCGTTATCCCTTTTATGTCAAGTTAAAACCCAGGCACGCAAGACCACGCACCCCACATTCACTGCTGCATGCTGACAGCGAAATGTTTTCCACTGACCAAATAGATAATTAGGCCTACTAGCCTAGGCTATATGTTCGTTAAAGAGAGCAAGATCCAGATGTTGAAGGAGATTGATCTGCACATAGAAAAATAATAACATTCCAAACTTCTCATTTTGATCGATAGGCCTAGCCTATGTATTTATGTCCCAGGTGTGCTGCATCGGGTAAGGGATTATAAAGTTGCGTGCACCCTTCGAAGAAAGAGTGGAAATGTCACTGAAAGGGCAATCGACATCATGCATTTATAGGCTGTTTTGGAGACTAAGCAACAGTTTAAACTGCAATACATTTTATGATGTCGGTGCGTGTATTGGACTCCCGCCTATGTTGGAATGTAGGCTATAACGTCGGTTTTTATCCTAGTCCTAGTTGCAGCTTGCGTTTACCTTGTGGTGTATGTGCATGTGTAGGCTAGTCTTTCCTTGTGTGTTTATTCCTGAGCGTTGTATGTGACCCCGCTCGTCTGTTATGCATGTCTTAGTGACTACTGCGTGTTCTTTAAAGATGTTTTTGATCTGTCCGTGTTCCCCGCTCCTGACCCAATAAACGTGCTTTGAGCCTTGACGCCACGTTGTTACAACATGAATATAAATATGAATTAGTTATAGGCCTATTATATGTTACTTTGAACAGAAGCGTCTGCCTAATTGATCTGGCTACATACTGTAGGCTAGGCCTGATCACGTCCACTCCACTCCACCCCCCCCCCCCCCCCACCCCCCCAATCCAAGAACAGGTAGCGCGTACAGAACAGAGGAGCTCAAATGCATATTTTCGTGCCTCATAGGCCGGTTGTCAAAATTGTTCCAACTCTGCGTTCTACGCCTCACAAATATGTCTCTAATGAAGATGTCATAGGTTTCAATGTAGGACAGCCTGGGGGATAGCCTGGCCACATAAAAAGAATGAGAAAAGTTCCGATTTCTCATTGTTGTGCGGATTTTGGATTTCGGTCGTGGGGATACTAAGCGTAATATTCAAAACAAAAACACGAGGAAATTTCCTATTTTTTTTTTATTTTTTAAATACAGATATAAGGTCGTTTTTCGGACATGGTACACGGACCGACAAAGTTCAAAACGTCAAATCGTCGCTTGCATCGTCCCTTGCAGTCAGGAAAACAATCGCTAATGTTCGCTCGCTTGCGTCACAGGGTGACACACATTGGAATGTTAGTGCATGAATTAGCCTACTTAAACATTCAGGCGTAGCCTACTGTTTGCCATATCACAACCACTAGCCTACTCCAGATTTAGCAGGTGTTCATCCACATTTTTAAGATGCCCTTGAAGCCAATATTCTTTTTGTACACTCTCAAAAATAGGGGCAGGCGTTGGGGTACATTCTTGTGCATTTAGGTAAAACTTTTGGCCCTGTACTTTATAGGGAACACAGTTGAGCGAACCAAATAGCCTAACCCACTAGATGAGAAAAACACTCAATCATATGATGAGTGTTCAAGTGATGAGTGATGAACTCCATTCTCCTGCTTCTTTCTCTACACCAGATGTCTCAACAGTGGCGTCACCAGCCGATTTTACCGGGGCTTCAGCCCGGGGTAATTTGAGCCGAGCCCGGGGTAAATTTTTGTAATGCTTGAATCTATCACCCAGTTTCAAAATCAACCAGCATTTGCCTGGTGCTAAATGTTGAGCACCACCAGTAGTAGGCTAAGCAAGCTATCGATTGGCATCACAATACAACACTAGCTTCACGTTTCTACATGGGCTAGCCCAGTGGACCGGGCCGCGAGAAGATTATTACCATCGGGCCGCCGGCCGACTCTCTCTGCCTTCTCCGAGAGACGCACCATGCGGCCGCGGCCGCACCCATTCTTTTCGGTCATATTGCTGCGAGATATTTTCGCATAGAAATAACAGGCATATCATATGAAACTACGTAACCTGGCCTTTACAGTGGCACTAGCCACTAGTTTCTATGATGAACGGTTCGCGAGATACTTAGCGTTGAAAATTACAGTTACATACAAAAATGAATCACATGCAGTTCTGCGTCATACCCATTCTTCTCTGTGAAATATCTCATGATTTCGTTACTGCCCTATGCAAACTGCATATCAAAATAAACAGGAGATCCTATTCCAATGGCGTATAGAATGTATCTGTATAATTAGCGGTGATCACGAGAAATCCTTTTTTGAAATCACAATCACATCGCATTTCTGCATTTTTTCATACATCCCCATTTCCCCCACTTCAAAATAATTTATTTTTCATATCAGAAGTTGTATTAGACCCCTGTTTGTCATATAGCCATGGCAGATGCTTGATATGAATCGTTGGTAGGACTATGTTTGTCTACACACATTCTGAGAGGAGCAGATGAGTAGGCTAGGCTTAAAAGTTCAACTTCGAAAAGGAAAATTGTATGTTCTGTTTCACTCAAGAAAGGCTGCCAGACGGCTAGCCCAAGGGGCTGGAATATAATCCGCGCATGCGCGAGAATTCTGAGGAAGACTTATATCAAAACATTACCCACGTGAGTGTGTCGCGTCACCCAATATAACTCAGAACGCGGCACACATTCGTCCTCTTTAATCCCTCACGCGATCTGATAAGGTAAGACGTTTCTATTCAGTTAGCGTGAAGTGCCTACTGACTTTTGATTTAGACCTAATAGGCTATGCTATATCTACTCAGACTCCTTGTCATCCACTGGTAGTAGGCCTAGCTGTGTGTCCCTGGACAGTGTAAGCTTATGGGTAGTTGTAACAGCTATAGTCAGATAAGCCTAATTTCTCTCAAATTCCTATAGGCTATCTTGTGTTCCTTGTAAAAAATACAATGTAGGAGTATAACATTATATTTTACTGTAGGCTACTGTAGATCCTCCATTGCCTTCTTCATTTCGCGCACCCCTTAATGTCCCCTTAAAAAAATTCAAATTCAAGCCCCTGTGTCTCAAACTCAAATGAACCAGGACCCATTGTCGTCAACACCATCTCAATGGAAGGTCATGTCAGTGTTAAGCCATGAATGCAGGTAGCCAGGTACTTTTTTGTACCCTAGCCATCTGTACCCATCAAGGTACACTTACGTCCAGTGTGTACTTAAGTCAGTACACTCTCAGGAAAGAAAGTACAGAATTGTACTTTTAGAGGTACAAAAGCTTGTCGCTGGGGCACTACCCTATTGAAGAACAATAATGCGCTCATGAATGCAGGTACTTTTTTGGACCCATCAAGGTACTAATCTGTACTTTATGGGTTGGATACCACCCCACACTGTCACTGTTACTCTCTTGTTTTATAATGTTTATTTTTTTCTCATTACTGTTTATTCTGGCTTTTTGGAATGTGTATGACATAGAACAACTGATGAGAAAAATTACTAAGATGTTCAGTGTTGTCAGGATAACCATTGAGCAGAAGACCCTTATTAAAAATAAGTGTCTTGAGTAGACATACTTCTTCTTAGGTGCAATGCGAAATCGATTACTTTCTCAATTAGCGTTGATCTTCTCCCTTGGCGGTGTCACAAAGTTGGGCACTCAATGCTTATTTGCATTACGTGTCTGTTAGAGAATGTGGGCCCTATGACTGACAGTAATTATAGGGGCCCCCCAATGATATAGCTTATATTATCAGGGAGGGGGCTCTCTGGGGGCCGCCTGTCAGTGCTATAGGCCCTTAGAATTGTCCTACCCCCAGGGGGATGGATTTGATATACAGTGAGGAGAAAATGTATTTGATACCATGCTAAAGTTGCCTAAAAAGAGGAATATAAAATCGTCATTTGACAATTGATCTTAATGTCTTAATTCAAAAATTGAGTAAAAATAAAACCGCTAAGTACGCCAATTTTCTTTGTGATGGAAGAATGTTTCGTAAATAAATAAATGTTCTTCCTAAATGCTAGGGGGAAGTAAGTATTTGACCCCCAATGTAACCCTATGGGAATTCAACACATAGGGTTAACATAGGGGCGGGCAGATTTTTATTTTTTAAGGCCAGCTATTTTATGGATTCAGGATATTATGCATCCTGATAAAGTTCCCTTGGCCGTTGGAATTAAGATAGCCCCACATCATTACATACCTTTCACCATAGCTAGAGATTGGCATGGTGCTTTTTCCAGTAGGCCTATTAGCCTGTTTGATGCTCATTGAGCTCAATGCAAATCAAACAGGCTAATAGGCCTACTGGAAAAAGCACCATGCCAATCTCTAGCTATGGTGAAGGGTATGTGATGATGTGGGGCTATTTTAATTTCAAAGGCCAAGGGAAATTTATCGGGATGCATAATATCCTAGATCCATGAAATAGCTGGCCTTTAAAAATAAAAATCTGCCTGCCCCTATGTTAACCCTATGTGTTAAATTCCCATAGGGTTACATAGGGGGTCAAATACTTCCTTCCCCTAGCATTTAAGGAAAACATTTATCTATTTACGATACATTCTTCAATCACAAAGAAAATTGGTGTCCTTGGCGGTTTGATTTGTACTAATTTTTTGAGTTAAGGCATTAAGATCAATTGTCAAATGATGATTTTATATTCCTGTTTTAGCAGGGTATCAAATACATGTGCTCCTCACTGTATATGTAGGCTATATATATATTCTTATAAAGTGAAGGTTCTTGGACCTTATACATTTACTATAAATGGATATAAAAGCTGTATCAACTGGACTAATAGTTATAAAGAGGAAGTTTATATTCACAACAACATCACTGTACATCTAAGGTTGTGTACATCTGTTCCTGTGTCCAGCAGAGGCAATACATTAAGCCCCACAGGATTAAGTTGATGTGGATGGTCATCTACTTGATGGTTTGTGGCACCACAAACAATTACATGACAACATGACAACAGTATAGGCAGTAGTGTTATTGTCACATACATGTATTTTATTTCAAGATTACATTTCAGTAAGGCGTTACTGTACATGTGATCTCTTTAAGAATATGTTGACTATGGCATTCTGGGAACAAACGTCCGGTAATCGACCTTTGAAGTTCGCCTACAAAAAGTACTCAAAGCTCCCATCTTTGGCCATATAAGGAAGGATATTAGTCCCTGGGGCAGTACCCTGAAAAAAAGACATATTTGTTCCTTTTCCAAGGGTACAATTTTGATCCATTACATCAGAGGTCACCACTTTTTTCCTCTGGGGCCCTCATTATCATTTCCCCGGCCCCCCCTGACTGTGATGGGGGGGCCGGGGACGGGTCAGCTATATAACATACTGTAGCATTGTATGACCCAGACCAAAATGACCACTGCAGGCCTCATTGTGTAGTAGAGATTACTAGCCTGGCTCGATTTTCTAAAAGTCGGTTTTCATCTTCTCATTTCACCGCATGGACAAAATATCATCCTGTATATGAGTATATATGTCCAAAATGTGGCCTTGTTGCTGAGTTTCCTAACTGAGATACTGTATGATTTTTGGTTAATATAAACATCCACTGAATTTGTACTGGATCTGCTGTACCACTTTGCATCACATGTGAGCTCTTTTAATACAATGGAAGACAATGGAAGAGTAACAGGAGCTACACACATGATCAATTATATTATACACACATAAGACTGACTGATCATCATACATGCAGTAAGAGGATTTAAGGGCCGTTCACACCAAGAACGATAACGATAACTATAACGATAAAAGCGTCCACACTGGCCAACGATAAGAAAAGTCTCTCCTCATGTTAATGAATGTGATGGCTAGAATATTCTTCTGATTGGCTGTTAGCTTTTTATCGTTCTGATCAACAACGATATCGTTCTTCATGTTGTTATCGTTATAGTTTAGGTGTGAACGTTGTTCATTCATATTAACGAGAGCGATATTATAGTTATCGTTATCGTTCTTGGTGTGAACGGCCCTTTAGTATGATTTTAAGTAGGGAACATCAGTAGTCTGGGGGAGTGTGAAGGAGTGACGGGAGCTTCAGGAGAGTGAGCAGTGGGTTTGGCTGGAGAAGAATCTGGTGTAACTGTGATCATCTATGTATCAACATCCATTAGACTATGGGTCTACGGTTGTTGTTGCACTGTCTCAGATTTTGTTCAAACCTCATCTTTATCAAGAATGGGTTCCAAAACTAATGCCTGTAAAACATGCCTGTATGTTTCCAATCCTATGACTTCATATGATTTTCAGCCGTTGAAATTACTTCGGTTTTTACGGCCTGAAAATTGCAGTGTCTGGTAAGCAAATATTTGAGCATTAGTATAATGAAAAGTATTATTCATAGGTATTGGCAAAGCAAATGCATTACACTTTGAGACCATTGGTGTTGATTTAGAATGTTAAGTAATTCATTCTTATCTCATTATATGGGAGATCTATTTACACACAACGCTGCCCGACCCCATGGCCAATATGGCTGCCGAGTGACGTGACTTGCCTTAAAGTAAAAGGACTTTGCTTTAATCCTCTAACTGTGAGGAAAGCCACGCAGATTCTCGTGTATGACCACTAGAGGCCAGTACTGAACCAACTGTTTGATTGATAGATACCAGTATGGATGAAAATAACGAAAAAAATAGTGGAAGAAACTAAATCATCACTCTTACATTCTCCCCCTCTGTATTCGAACAAAAGGCAACAAACAAACAAACAAACAAAAAAGGAAAGAGGAAGGTGAGAATTTACCCTAACTGATAGTTCTTACACTGAGAACTGAACTAGCCCATTCCCTAAGTCTGGTGAAATGTCCTGGGCTGGCACATTGTAAATAAGCCTATTTACAGGTTTAACGATAAGACCTACTCTGGACCTATGTGTTACTGTATCAGAAGGGTGGGCCTGGATCTGTGAGGAATCAGCGGAATGTAGTTCAGTGTGTGTGTGGTGCAGTCTGGTCCAAACATATATCACCAACTGCCTGTCCAGTATTTGTAACACTCTCGGTCACAGTCATGTTCCACATGTGGCCATATCTTGAGTGTGGGAATGGGCATCACCATCAGGACTTGCATGCAAACTGTCAGGCTCAACAGGGATCTGAGAAACCCATTCGTTAGTGCGGACGGTTTTGTCTACGCACTACGCAATATAAGAAACATTGGTGTCGCCGTCACCTTCAACGCCGCAGAAGGAGACACTCTGCTTTGGCCATGACAGGAAGAAAATTGCAACATAGGAGCATGTTACGCCACCACAAACACGCACGGTCGCAACCACAAAGCACATTTGTTGCACAGTTCAGAAATAGTCAAAAACTAATGTAGGCTACCTTGCGAGAAATTTAGGCTAGTTGAACCTGCACTAAACATTTTTATTGGGGCACAGTACACTGAACTGAATGGATGGGATGTTGCTAGGTTGTAGCCATAGCTGTCGATGTTAGCCAAACCTACTTCAGAACTTATGTGCTGCTGGCTTGTCTTAAGTTTCGTAATAGCCTGAAACATTTATGTGGCCTACATGTCCTGAATAATGAGAGGCTAGCGAGGATTTGATGCACTTTACTTAGTCATAGTTTTCAGAACAGAACTTCAACAATGATGCTGGTTGTCGTGCTTTTACAATGTGCAAGTAGGCCTAATTGTTGTGACATTGACATTGCCGATCATGGGAGTAGGCCTATCTTTCAGTGGTGCTGAAAATCCAGAATGCATTGTAGGGCAAACGCTGCTTTTTGTTGGTTGGCAGCAGAAATACCGTTTACCTTATTACTTAGCAACTGTGGAAGAAATTTAACTCAAAATATAAATATTAAGAGTCTGAAATAAGGCTCTATTTGGGCCTATCCTGATAGTCTAAAGCATAGTCTAAAGTCTATAATCATCACGACGCAAAGTTTCGAGCTTCGAGTTTTTCCGCCATGTCCGTCTCTTTTATTGAGAAATACCTGTCCCATCCGGTGGCCGTCAAAACACTGATACACTGTTTTGTTTGCTGTTAAAGGGAATGACATATGTCACTCTCATTGGTTTAAACTAAGGATGTTACGCCCAAAACACCCATGACTGAAACATAAAGCCTTCTTGCGCCAAGTGCTGGACGTTTAATAGCGTTTCATAACTAGCCTACACCACACCCAATGTGGACTGGACAACAACATTTATTTAAACTTTTTGCCGGTGCCCATGCATTTTTTACTATAATAGGGCCCTAATTGTCTTTCTCTTTTCTAGTTTATTTATCTCTCTGGGTGCCTCTCATTCAGCGCTTATACGTCCTCCCTCGGTCCTCGGGCCTCGATCCTCACTGATCTACATAAAGAAAGATAGAAGATGGGATAGACTATATCCCATTGTTGCCGCCCCATCATTCTTTATGTAGATCAGTGAGGATCGAGGCCCGAGGGAGGACGCATAAACGCTGAATGAGAGGCACCTTATGTCTAGCATCAGGCAATCAGGATACAGACACAAAGTCTGTGCACCCAAAAGACAATCAGTTGTTTCTTACACACACATTTCTACTTCGCGTTGTATCATAATATCATTGCATCATTGTGTCATAACACCTTCCCTGCACACACACCAGTTACTGAAACAGAAGTATCAAATAGAGAAGAACTCGGAAGAATGAATTTACAAGGCAATAGAAGTATCAATTATAAGGAACATTATGTACTAGGTGAAGCTTTAACAGAGCTAGATGCAGGAATCAGTTTGAGAGACTCCAGACTATGCCTCAACTCTTTAAATATTTGCATTAGCTCTGACACAACCTAGCCGTCTGGGTGAACAGACACCAAGTGGAATGCATTTGCCAAATCCACCACAGAGAACCAGGCAGCATCAGATGGCACTTGAGACAAAATAGTATACACATTCGGAGCAAGTGGCTGTATGGCTGAGTTAACTCGCTGAAGGTCCTGGACAAACCACCATGCGGTGTTATTACATTATGTGGTGCTACAGGCTGTCCTGGATCTCAAATTTCCTTGTGGACAGGCAAAGTAGTGCACATGAAATTATCACACCCTGCTTCAATAGTAATTCAAACACAGGTGTAATGCCCTCAATGGCTTCCTTTTTAAGAGGTGAAAGCGTTATTAAATTGTAATATCGCTTGATATTAACTTAGACTGTCAAACTTCAAGAAAACTCAAGAATCAGGTTTTATTCTTACAAGCAGAGAAGGTAAAAATGAGCTTTAGTCTGAAGAGGCCATGGCCTTGGGTTGAACCTAAGACCATGGCCTCACTGGCATCTCCTCCACAAAAATCAATCTCTCTTCTGACAAACGATGCAGTTTTCGAAACAAGGCAACGTGATTGGTTCTCCAGGTGGCATCAGACACGCCTACTCACACCTACTCACTCTTTCCTGATTAGCATGAGGAGAGATACAGTATATCAGAAATATCACTTAATAGAATGTTTCAAACATTCTTACAATTAAATCATTACAATCATTGTACTGAGACTATTATAATGATACCAAACATGAATACATTCACATTTCATGACATATAGATACATTACAGGAAGGTAAAATCCAAGTGTAACCCAAAGCGCTTTACACACAACACTGATACAAATAGTGCCGAACGGAGTAGGCTAGCGTAGTCGCCAGCGTAGGCCTACCCTTGACGACATGAAACAAACAATTTCACAAAATAACAAGTCACAGACAAAAGATACCGGACGGAGTGGCGTAATCGCCAGCGTACCCGTGACAACAACACAACAAACAATTTCACAAAATAACAAGTCACAGACAAAAGATACCGGACAGAGTGGCGTAATCGCCAGCGTACCCGTGACAGACAAACAAATAAACAAATGTCAAATAAATAATAAAACAAACAAAAGCAGAAAAGTCCACGCCAACTTAGTCCAACCGAACGCATCCAAGCAATTGCGTTGTGCGCTGTCTGCGTGCTGTTTTTCGGATCTCAGCTGTTCTCCTGCCGTCTGTGACCGACGAGGCACCCGCGACTGGTGTCGCTGGTGTTGCTGGACTGTGGATCCAATGCCGGTTGGACTAGCATTTCAAATCGCCAGCGCGGCCTGCGGACTCGGTGGCTGTTTCGGTCGATTGACTGTCAGCTTGGACGTCGGTGGCTGGTCATGGTCGGTGGACTGTCGGCTGGTCTGGCACGGGAGAGGGTAGGCTACGCGGCTTCGGGAGAGCACAGAGGATCCTCCTGTGTCCCTTCGCTTTGGTGCAGTGCCTGGGCACATCCTCCTGGTGCCTGTCGGCAGCAATGGTCGGCTGAACGCAGTTTACCAACGGGCTGTCATGTCAAGCCTAGAAGCCGTCTCGTCTCGTTGGTGAAGAATCAAGTTTCACAGAGCATTGGAATTTGGGCCTTTGCTTTTCACAGGGGGCTGGGAAGGTGTCTTTGTTTATTTTAACCCAGATTGGGCTCCATGCGCCATGGCTGCTGCAATAGTATGAAACGCCAAATAATAATCATAAAATGATTACCATCAGAGGGTACTGGGGTTGACATGGCCTATAGTCAGATTTGGTTGTGATCACCACTGGTTCAGCCCTTGGTTGTGATTACCACTGGTCAGCACCTGTTAATTAACCTGTTAATATAACATCATATTTGAGTCTTAGAAACCTCCTGTAGTGCTGGAATGGCTGCAGCCTCAGTCAATGCAATAATCAGTGTCAGTAGAAAGTGAAAACAAGTCAAGTCAAGTCATTTTATTTGTATAGCGCATTTAACGTGCACAGAGTACAACCCAAAGCGCTTCACATAGACAGTGCCGAACGGAGTGGCGTAGTCGCCAGTGTACCCGTGGCAACAAAGAACAAACTAATTTACAAAATAACAAGACACAAGACAAAAGATGCCGGACGGAGCGGCGTAATCGCCTGCGTACCCGTGACACCAAGACATAGGCCTACAAAGACAGACACCAAACAGAAAATAACATAGATTAACAAAAACACTTGTCCCAAAAGGCAAAAAACATAGCATAAGGCAAAAAACATGACATAAAAACAAACAAAAACATGATGCCAGACGGAGCGTCCCCGTAACCTAGCTAATAAAACAGTCTCACAGTTTGCTGCCCATGTGTTGCCACACCAAATCATTCCTTGTACATTGCCAGACTCTTGCTAAACCAACTCACTGAGATTTGCACCCCAGCAGGGCCAGCACCCCAAGTACTCCCACCCTGTCAGCACACATACGTCTCCAAGACACATGGAAAAGATCTGAACAGCTTATTTACATTGTGTTCCATTTAGAACGTCTTTTCTAAATTATCTCATAAATATCGGTGGTATTTCACTGTCAACGTGTGTCGTAGTTCTACATCTACTGGAATATTTAACATACACTATAATGCCAAAAGTATTCGCTCACCTGTCTTGGCCCCCTTATGAACTTCAGTCACATCCTATTCTTAATCTATAGGGTTTGTTATGACATTGGTCCACTCTTTGCAGCTATAACAGCTTCAACTCTTCTGGGAAGAGGCGCATTTGTGAGGTCACACACTGACGTTGGACGAGGCGACTGGCTCTCAGGATCCTCTCTAATTCATCCCAAAGGTGTTCTATGGGTTGAGGTCAGAACTCTGTGCAGGCCAGTCAAGTTCATCCACACCAAACTCCGTCATTCTTGCTTTTATGGACCTTGCTTTGTGCACTGGTGCACAGTCATGTTGGAACAGGAAGTGGCCATACCCAAACTTCCCACAAATTTGGGAGCATGGAATTGTCCAAAATCTCTTGGTTAATGCTGAAGCATTCAGAATTCCTTTAACTGGAATTAAGGGACCAAGCCCAGCTCGGGGATGGCCCCTTGCCGCTCCAACATGACTGTGCACCAGTGCACAAAGCAAGGTCCATGAAGGTATGGATGACAGAGTTTGGTGTGGATGAACTTGACTGGCCTGCACAGAGTCCTGACCTCACCCTAATAAAACACGTTTAGGATGAAATAGAGAGGATCCTGAGTCGCCTCATCCAACATCAGTGTGTGATCTCACAAATGCACTTCTGGTCAAAAAATCCCATAAACACACTCCTAAACCTTGTGGAAAGTCTTCCCAGAAGAGTTGAAGCTGTCATAGCTGCAAAGGGTGGACCAACGTCATAAAAAAACCCTATGGATTAAGGATGGGATGTGACGGAAGTTCATATGCGAGTCAAGGCAGATGAGTGAATACATTTGGCAATATAGTGTATATGCCTAATATCTCCATACATGACGTGTGTTGTGTTGATGCTAAGTGTTGCATGTTGCAGCCGTTCTTCGTTGGCAGTGTGCATGCATTGTGACAGTGTCCATGTGCCTGCAATGTAAGCTGTTCTTCATTGCCAGAATGTGTGCATTTGTTCTTACCTAACCCCATGTCAGTCAGTTGTTCTGGCTGGACTCCTCTCCTTCAACTGCTCAACCACTCAGTCAGGGGCGGAGTGGGACACTAAAATCCACCGGGAATATTCTGACCACACCGGCCCCCTACCCGCCGCCAGCCCACTGCCGGCCCAACCCACCCATGCCTTGAGCACGACCACCTTCCATATATTATAAACACAAACAAAATGTTGGCTAAATGTAATATAGTCAATCTATGAAGGTCCAGGTCCAGAGTTTCATGTTTCAGTTTTACGGGCATTTGCATGCAAAACATGCAATACACCATTTTTACACTAAATTTCTTGGTTGGGAAATGTATGTCCACATATACTGTAACATATACTGTAATCAAAAGTCAAAAGCATTTTACATCTCTACCTTGCCCTCTCCTTGGGCCTGCTCCTCTCACTGCTCCTGCACCTCCGCACCTTGCTCTTCTCCCTGGGCCCATTGTTCTTACTCTTCCTCATCCAGACATTAGGCTACAGTATTTGTCTTTTTATGTTTCTGTTTCCAAAAACATCACCTCCTCCTTTTACTGTGTAAGTATAATGTAAATGTAAAAAGTAACCCCTGCCACTGAGTCTAAGACAAACTGGAATCAGCTGTGGTTGGCCCAATTTACCCAACATCATCTATGTGCCAGTTATTCAATTGTTTGTTTATTATCAGCTGAGATATATTGTTTTTGAACTGATATCATTGCAGAAGGAGAGGTTACTGAGGGTTGGAATTGTTTTAACTATTGTGGGATGTCATGTGTTAACAGTAACATCTGTAAAATAATAGAAAAACGATCCATCATTTTGTTGTTTGTTAAGAAAATGTAAGCATTGTGGAAATGTGTTCACTGCCTGCATATTGTGCGAAGACGACATGAAATGTGTGAATGGTATGGCCGCAATGTGTTTAGAGTTTTGAAAACGTGACAACTGTTTGGACAAACGCTATGTCAGTCACTGAAAAAAACTGTAAGCCATTTATTCGTTTGAAATGTAGGCTACATGAGTTAACTAGCTTGTGATATTTTCCGTCTAGCAAGTAGCCTAACGTAGTTGAGCTTTGCGTCAATGATTTTCATTCTGTCAAATTTACCTGCACTCGTAATGGCCGTGGACTAGACTACGGGTAGCCTAAATCTGTTTTGAGCATTTAGATGCATGCTCCTCCAGCAGTCGCTTCTTCTTAATTCTGCCTTTTTCAGCCCCCTCTTTCTCTTTCCTCTTCTTGCCTTCCATATTAATCAAGCAAACACCTAATCCGTTCACTATCAAAACGCTACTTTCACGAATAGTGTAGGCTAAGGGGCCATGCCATTAGAGGAGGGGCCGCTCATCTATCCCCCTACATTTCTGTAATAGACTGACCTAGCAAACGTATTTGCCATTCCCAGGAGGCTTTGCTGTTCTATTTTGAATTTATTTGTGACCAAAAGAGTTAAATAACACTTTTTAACAATATGAAGAATTAAATGAAGACGCCCAAGGCTACACACAAATGCACTGATCGGAGAGAACTGAGATGAATAGGCCTGTAATTAATATGTAAGGTAACCATGACTAAGGTATATATCGCAACTGAATGGTTTAAATAGTGGTTGGTTTCCATCATAAAGCAATTATCGATGAGCGATTTCAGATAACGGAAACACTTGAGAAAATATCTTATGATAACAAATGTTCCAGCGACCGCTCAGGCACGTCTTGAGGCAGTGTAAATGCAACATCAGGCCGGCCGGCCTGGCGGGAATTGTCCCGAATCTCCTGATTACCACTCCGCCCCTGCACTCAGTCCACCATTGGTCCTTGAAATTGTGTCTTTGGTTGTCCGGGCAGTCCTTTGCTCAGTGTTCGTTCTGCTGGCATTGTCGGCAAGATGTCTCTTGGCACCCAAATGCCTCTGCCTCTGCTTTACCCGTGCCAGCTTCTGCGGTTGTAGTTGTGAGGTCGTCCGAGGGCCATGTCCTCTGTGCACTTCCAGTCTGCATATTTCCCACGGCATGCATCATAGTCCAAAGTGGTTTGTTTAATCTCCTTCTCTTTTTTCTTTTTTCTTTGTCCGGTGAGTTTGGCATGTTTCCTCTGCATGGACAGCATGGTGTTTGACTTCCATCAGTCTGCTCTCATTGCAGCCCACCACACCTTGGCAGTGATGGGCTCCAGCAGTCCTTTGACTAGTTGATTACGGAAATGAGCCTCCCAGGGGGCGAGAGTTCCTGAGGTTTAATCCTCTGTCTCCTCCCAGCCGCTGTGTGTCCATACACTTCCACCAATCAACTAAACACATTTGTTCACCGTTTCGTCAGGCATTTGTTTGCAAGCTGAAGGTTTTTGTAATAGCCTATTCATGCGGGGTGGACAAAGCAGTCAAGGCCAGGATCCACTATCACACACTGTGGGGAACTGTTGGACATGAGGTAGAATTTCTCTGAGCAGATTTATCTGTATCTCCACTCTTGTTTATTTTCCTGTGAGCTTTTGATTTTTCCCTCTCTCTTTGTAGCTTCAAATTTCCATACAAAAATACCGATCATATCATAAGCTTTTCTATTTCCTACACCGTTTTGCTGTTAACTTAGATTATCTCTCATGCAACCTCTTTCTCATAAAGTTGGCCTTCCAGTTGCTCCATCTGTCTCATATCAAGAGTTCTCTTTGAGGAGAATCCAAATTATAGCCAAATTGCGTCACCAGTCATGCGTCACCATGATTTGGCCAGGGCTTCTAGCCTACTGTAACTTGAACAATCATAAAAGATAATTTAATTTACGGCAGAGAGAGAGAGAGAGAGAGAGAGGTAGAGTTACAGTAATCACAAGCTTGGACACTGTCATTGTTTGCATTTGATATAGGAAAGTTAACAGGAAATCATTAAGGCTTAATGACAAGGATGCAAGGATATGGAGTTATAGCCTGATAAACCAGCCTAAATGGATTGGATGTCTAATTTAGTCTGGCCTCGATGAATGGATACAACGGAACATTGTTGATGAGCACAACCCGTTGTCTTTCAAACCGTGTCTGTGCCTATAGGCCAACGCTCCCTCAAAACCCCGCCCCAGAGCCCTCTGCCTCGCCCGCGTTGATTTCAAAACACATCTCTGCGTTGTGATTGGTTTAGTTGCCATCTGCCAGATTCAGGGCAGTGTTTTCAAAATGTACAATGGTCCGAGGCCAGACCCAAATGCAGGCAAAACATTTTGCCGTCCAGCAGTTGGCGCTGGTTTTCCAGGCTAATGCAGTTATCGTCATTTACACGTTCCAGGTTAATTACCAGCCTGCCCTGCACTTTCTAGCCTATAGTTTGGAGCTGGCCAAACAGTGTTGGCCTGTACTTTGCCTTTGTGGCCTGTACTTAGCCTTTTAATCGAATTAGTGACTCTCCAGTTATTTGTTTTCCTTAAGCTAAGCATAACATAAAGTATCTTGTTATTCAAAATGCCACTCAGCTAGGTGGTTAGGCTATCCACCTTATTCCTTAAACCGGAAAACGTTTTTCATCTTCCGTTCATTCTGTTTACATTATACTGTAGCTTTGTGCATTCTCAGTACGCTAACTAGAGTATGCTTCAATTTAGATTTCTTTTGAAATGTTGATTCTGCCCTCAGCATGGATGTACTATAATACTGTATATAACCAACATAAAATATAAAAGTTTACTTTTAATATTATGATATGTTACAGTTTTTCTCAAATGCTAAAACACTAAAGCCAATCCTCTAAACCAAATGACCAGTTGTCTAAACACATTTACTAAATCTAGCCATAATTTTTCAATATCATAAACACATTTCACATGAAGACACAATTCAAACACCTGGCATCATTTATTACACACAATGACTCAAAATTGAAGACACTTGCTAATGCGCACAGTGACTGTGGTGTGTGTGTGTGTGTGTGTGTGTGTGTGTGAATGAAGAAATAAAAAAACTTCACACCCTGATCATGTTTTCAAGAGTATTGTTGTGTGCAATAGATTGTGTTTTTTGCATTGAGTTGTGTTATAATGTACAACTCTAAATGGCTAATCCTCTGCAGAGATCTAAGAAGATCCGTTACTTATTTAATTTTTTAAAAAAAATATACATTGGCAGTTATGAAACAAAGAACCTTCTCACAAATTGAGCATTGTGTTTTAAATTGTTTTGCTGTAGTGTGTAATGATGTGTATAGTGTTTACATTTTTGAAAGCTTGGAGCTGCTCTTTTGGTGTGAAAGTTTGAGTTTTGAAGTCAGAAGGTGTGGTTGTGCTTACAGTATGTAGCTTTAGAAAAGGGTACTGTGTTCAGACATTGTGGAACATGGAGGAACGTTTGTGAAATGTGTTTTAAGCATTTGAGAAAAACTGTAACATCAATTCATCACAGCGCTCATCAAAGACTGCCAGATGCCTTTGATCATATGAAACAAACAAACATGTGACTGTGAAATGTTTCTATGAAGAAACCTCTGTGTACAAGAAAGGATAGGACACAGTTAAAGAACCGGAAAGTCATGCAAGTAGAATGGAAACAGTCTGCAATCATCCCTACGACACCTGGGAAAGATGCAAAGAACCTAAGTAAATATAGATTAGATTGTAACATAGGGTGCCTCTCATTTGGTCTTTTATACACCCCTTCCTTCCTCGATCCTCGTTCTCACTGATCTAAAGAATGATGGGGTGGCAACAATGGGATAGTATATCCAGAGTTAGTTATAGATCAGTGGGATCGAGCATCGAGGATCGAGGAGAGATGTTGAGAGGCACCCATGGTACCGCCCCAACGGAGCAATGCCAGACCAAACTTCCCGACCTCAAATCTTGTGGACATGGCTAAGTTCGGCTGGCACTGAGGCTATAAGGTTTGTGGGCAGTGCATGACCAACAGCTACTGTAGATCTACCCATCCGGAAAACATTATTTCTAGGACGAGGTTTGGGCACACGGGTTTGGGCAGTACTTTATTTCTTTTTAATAAAGGATGCTGATGGAAAGTGTAGCGTATGTGATGCTGCTGAGACTGGACAATGAAACGTGGTGATTTTCAAGGCTGATGCAGCACCTGAACATAGTCCCTGTTGTAGGCTATAACTTCCAGCAACAAGGTTGAGCTGCAGCAGACATGATTTATGATGTGGATTATTACGCCTGAATGAGAGTATAGTTCCATGTTAAATCAGCCCAGAAAATCGGCACGTTTCATTTTCTGATCTTATTACACTTTTACAAGTTTTAAATGACCAGAAATCGTAGTCGCTTTTAAACGTGATGCTAGCAGGCAAGAAGCTAACGGTCGAATCAGATTCAATTATGCTAGGCTGGAGTCAAAAGTGGGTACAAAGGTACAAATCAATTGTTTGGGGAGGTGGAAAATGAGTGTGATTCCCCAAATGATGGAATATCCCTTTAAGAATAATCAATTCTTCAGAAAAATTCAGGTGAAGTTTGTTTTATTTTTTTTTTAGAGATGTGTTTTTAAACTGTTCACTGGATCCTTTGCTTTTCTCTTTGTGCAAGGCAGTCTACAACATGAGGAAATGATTACTGATGGTTACCACAGTCACGTGATGAGTGGAACATCCTTGACCATAAAAACACTGCTAATTGTGAGTAGAATGTCAAATTAATGAAAAATCACACCACACAATTATATATGAAGCTTAATCAAAGATTGTTAAGGTGGAGCCAAGATACTTCATCAGAAGCCACGTCCTGGAACCCAAATCGCAAGAAGGTCAAAATCCCTCTTTAGGCAGAGCAGAGACAGTGACAGTGGCAGTGTTCCAGTGTTCCAAGTCTATGGGCATAGATCAGAACTTCACCACATATGCACCACATACTGTATGCACATAAGATCTTGCTTCTAGTAGGAATGTGAATTTGGGGCACAGTTTCATGACCCTTAAACCCTTCTGACGATGTCAGGTACATTTTTAGCATTTTTGAGCCTTCCAGTCTGGAGAAAATCGAATTTATATTGTGCGCCCCTGTTATACTGTAGGTGTGGCCGGTTGCTATGTACACTCTACCTTGACAACACATTCACCGGCCAGCTGAACCAAATCCCGATGATCAGGTGGCGCTGGGTTAACTTGATGAGAGTAGTGACACCCCTGTTATTTTGTCATGGAAATTTCAGTTTTTTTGTCATGGAAGTCATGGAATGTTACATCTGATTTAGAGTGGGAACCCTGTAGTCTAACCTGAAAAGTCATTTACCGTTTGAGAGGTTCAATTAGAATATTTTTGATATGTATGCTTATGTGAGCCTTGAAGCCATGTCTTCAGGCCCAATGCCAATGTGATAATGTAGGAATTGACACTTGGTCTTGTCAATCTCCCACATTCATTTTTCATTATACTGATTGTATTTTTTGTTCAAAATATATATGTAGGCCTACAGTATAAACACTGAATGTGGTGAGGTCATGTGATCTTTTAATTGCTTATTTCATCTGTGAATGTCGTGAAGTAGAAGAGTGAACCTGACGAAGCAACAGCGAAATGTGTCATGCATGCCAATAGAATCGAATAATCAGTTAATACACCAGTGCATGGTGATCTTTCACACGTTTGATGGTTTGATACTCTCGCCACACATCACCAGCACCTGGCTGGGACTCAAGAAAGGCTGTGCACAAGGACTTTGGTCCTCAGTATTCTAAATGTGTTGGTTACAGTCTCTAGAATGTTCAGGCAATCAACTTCCAGCCCCACACTGTGATTCAAATGAATGAGTGTGTTTACATGGACATTAATATTACGATTTTGACAATATTCCGAATAAGGCGTTCACATGAGTTACTAAAAGGATACTCCTTTTAATAATATTCCTGTTTACATGTCATGACACGCAGCATACTGTACTCTGATTAATAACAAAGTTCTAATGTTCCTTCCCTGAATGTTTCCATAGTAACTTTATCACTACTAAGCTATGCTGCCACTTATGTCTACTATGCTGTCTAACGTGTGTTTCTTCCTCGCCACAAAGTGTAGTCTACCACCTTCTTCATTCCTGACATCTTTTCTGAGGACCCGCTTATAAATTACTTTGAAAAGTTTGCCAGGCGTTTACATGTCTAGAATGCACCTAAATAACCAGACTATGATCAGAATACTCCACCTGTTTTATTCCGGTTATGCTTATTCCGAATATGCCTTTATTCCGGTTAAGGCAATCAGAAAAGGCTGTTTACATGGGAGTATCTTATTCTGAATATTGTCTTAACCGAGTTAAGATCGGAATATTAATGTCCATGTAAACACACTCAATGACTTTGGCGATGTCAAAGTGGAACAACTCCATCCAGCAAACACCAACAAATATAGACTGATGGTGCACACATTTGTTGGAGTTTGTTGGGGCATTGTACACAGACCTGTTGTCTTATGTTATTATAAGGAACCATATTATTGTCTTTTTTACAGCATACAACAGTTAGGTTGGGCCTAACTATCTATTAATATCGAATTGGGCACTCATTTCATGAGTGGCGATATCTCAGGACATCCCCATTCATTTTGCATTGAATTGTCCAATACAAACATCCCATTCATTCAAAGGGAGAGACCAGTGATGTCATAACGTCACATTTTACATGATTGAGTGAGGAAATTGATTAAATGGAGTTAGGTGAAGGTTCAGATAAGCATGTAATGTGAAGACAAACAAGATATGGATGATTGTGCACATAGCCTCTCTCATTCAACTTGGCTGCAGAAAGTTTTAAATTGTTTAGCAAATGGCCAAAATAAAAAAAAAAAACACAATTTGATTTCACATGAATTAAGCAATATGCCACTTTGGTGTTGGTGGTATAGGGGATAGGCCAGGGATTAAACTGGCATTTCTTATGTGGGGGGGGCTATAGAATGCCCCTGCCAAGTATGTGCCAGCTGAAGCTGAGCCCTGAAGAGCCCCTATCCAATTTAGCCACTGCCCACGGCTGTGGTTACCTGTCCCAGTCAGCCTCCGGCCTTATGGTTACATCCGAACCACACCTGTGAATATATCCGTTATTCATATTTCTCTCACATGTAGACATTGCCCTCTATAATATTGTCTTTTGATGTTCATATATCCTTTATTTGTTTTGCACAGATAATACTACAGTGTCCATGTGTCGCTATGGAATGTCATTACAATTCCATCATTAATGACTGGGTAAGCTTTTATGTTGGAGATGTTTTCTAAAAAACCTGATACTGTAAAAAAAAAACAAACCGACCAAAATATACAGAGCCCTGAAGGGGACATGAAAAAAAATGTGCGTCATCGCTTCTGCACATCACTCCATCCCAAGCCTCGATTTCAGTGGTAAATTTCATTTTAGAGGATCTAAAATTATGAAGTGTCATTTCATTTTCTTTAACTTGTTTAGCTGGATTCTCCAGTGCAGTGAACAAGCCTGACAAGTGAGTCAAGCATACTCTGTGATAAATTAATCTAAATTAATTGCATAGATCATTTTTGCTGTGAAAGTGTTTTAAATATTTCCATTCTAATGAATAATTGAATAATCAGCATTAGTGACATTAAAGTTCAAAAAACGTTTTATTATTATTTTCACTGTTCAAATATTGGCCTTAACAATCTCTTATATCACCTGATACTGTAAATACAGTAAATAAATAAAGTGCTTCGGTAAGAAGTTACATGGCATTTCAGGCCACAGTTATAACCTAGGGTACAGAATGAAAATGAATTAACACTCCCCTCAATGTCAACATTATTTATTTGCATTGATGTGATACTTTAGAGATGATGAACTTCAGTGAAGTGCAAATTTTAATCAACATTTATATACTAAGGGGGGAATTTTCCCCTTTTTTAAGGCGTTTCAGTTGCGCACTTCTGTTTTACGCGTAGCCTATTCTGCCGTCCCAGCTTCTGACACACCCACAACGCGCAAGTTTGAAATCAAGGCGTGATTTCTTTCTGATATGAAAACGTGGAACTTGGACTTTCACATTGACCATCACATACTGTAGCTTAACAAAGAATTGACTTAACGAAATTTCACTTTTGCAAGTCAAGACGTGCTTGATGTGTGTAGATTCATAATTAAAAAACTCACTGTTGACAAAGACAGTTTCACTGGCAGCTGCTTCTAATAATATAAATTCATCTATGCTAACGATTCTGTAGACTGACACCTGCAGCTACAAATACAGTAGAGAGACTGGCATAACAATGTCAATCTCCATTACAAACGAATCAAGAGACAGGAGAATATAAACTATGGCAACAGTGCAGACCTCTGTGCAAATGTATGGATGACTTCAAGTTGGAAAGAAACGGACAGATTCGAATAAAGTAGGGTATGGGATTATGACTTCACGTCAAGTTAAAACTGAAGATGCACAGTCGGCAAGCTCCAATATCCAGTGATAACTGGATTTTCATTATTCAACAATGTAGAAAGGTAATATCAGGAAATATGCCACAGTGTGACATTGTAATGGGGAAAAACATGAAGCCGTATCAGCGTATTAAGCATCAGATTTGATACTGTAATATTAATTTGTAACATTCTGTGTAGCCTACATGTAGCCTATTTAGAACTAGGCCTACTGCCGACATCGAGCAATATGCTGTTTCACCTTGTAGTGGCGCTCGACCTTAAAGGAATTGTTTGGTATTTTACACTTTACTGTAAGCCCGTTTTCTGTATTGCCTTGGATGCAAACGAGTGTTTGACACCGAAATCTCGAAGATTGATCCTGTTTCTACAATGTGGCTGCTTTACTTAAGAATGTTCTCTGTATGGCTTCAGCATTGCTCGCTACGGGCATGGTCTATTCTGTCCTTAAACACCTCTTACCGAGTGGTTACTGGTCTTCAACGATCTTCTATAGCAAGTTTTGCAGCGAAATACTCTTCTGTCACCTTTTATCAGCTCTGGAACCATCTTTCAGATTATATAAAAAAACCTCCAACCTTTCAAATCTAAACTTTTCATGCGACAAGTACAGTAGATGGTGTAGATCAAATACCTACACTTCCTGTTAATCAGATGCACTCTGTCTTTTAATTGTTTTGAATTGTGTCATATGTCCAATTAAAGGTTAAAGACATCCCAAGTGATTATCAACTTGAAATTCCATTCAACATTGATGATGATAAGGTGAGATGCAACTGTTTAGTAATGTAGCCTACTTTGTGAGGCTAATAGACATGAGGCTAATAGATTTACAGATGATTTTGTTTGTTTCCAGATTAACTGTGAAGATCTTCTTCAGGCTCTTGTCAAAAGCCACTGTTTGAACCGGGGACAGGACTGTTTAGCCACCAGTTCTTGTGGGAAAACAAATGAGAAAACAAAAGAGTTGATTGGAGCCTGCTTTAAAAAGGATGTAAGCCATGTTACAATCTCTTTAAAATTATGATAATAATCATAATAATAATAATAATAATAACAACAATAATACTCATAATCATAATAATAGGTTGGGGAAGTTGAGATGCCACTACCCTCTTAAGAACTTTAGATACAGTATAAATTGCAAGGAGGTTGGGGGTATGTGAAAAATGGCCAGGATTTTCCTTTAAGGCATCAGGAGGGGGGCTTAGCCTACCTAACACATAAGCCTACTACACAGCTATGTATCTTTGGTTGACAGGTTCAAAACTGCACAAAATGTGAAGTATAGGATCATCATAACACCCTCTGAATGTATGTTTTGTGTAATTTGGTTCATGGGGGACCATACAACAAATTGATATATGTGTACATTTAGTGACTGAACACTATGCACACGCATGCACACAAACATATTAGATAAAGTACATGCACACACATGCAGGCACACATACTCTCTCTCACACACACACACATACAAAATGCATAAAAGAAACCATACAATCAAAGGAATACCGAAACACCCCTGAAGCACAATGCCCCTCTCCCTACCCCTGCAGAATAGTTCAAATGTCCTGTCCTGGTGCGGAGCATGCATTGGGACTGTGATAGAGAAGCAGCAGTTGGGGCAGCCGTGGTGTACTGGTTAGGGCTCCGGGCTTGTAACCGGAGGGTTGCCGGTTCGATCCCCGACCAGTCCACCATGGCTGGTGCCCTTGAGCAAGGCACCTAACCCCTCACTGCTCCGAGAGTGCCGCTGGTTGGGCAGGCAGCTCACTGCTCTGGGTTAGTGTGTGATACACCTCACTGTGTGTGTGCTGTGTGTGTTCACTAATTCGGTTAAATTGGGTTAAATGCAGAGAAACGAATTTCCCTCACAGGATCAAAAAAGTATATATTCTATTCTATTCTATTCTAGTTCCAGGAAGTATACAGAAAATGCAACAGGGCAAATTGAAGATGAGCTAGTGGTTACCACACAATGTAATTGTTATTGATAAGAGTGAAGTTTATCATGACATTGTAAAGAATAGTGAATGAACGAGTGAAATCTAGCCCGCCCACCTAGCTCTACTTTCAGGGAGATCTTGGCTGTTTCTCAAAGTCTGGGATCCTTCAAGATTCTCAAAGGCTGGGATCCTTCAAGATTCTCAAAGGCTGGGATCCTTCAAGATCCTTTATGCAGGGCAGATCCTAGACTTCAATGGAACTGCTCTGCATAAAGGGGGATTTTGACCCCTTTCCCCCTTGTGTTTTCTGGATTCTGTGGCTTCTGATGAAGTCTTGCTCTGCCTTTGGTGCAGTGCGAGTCTCGTGAGAAAGGGAAAGTTCAGTTTCTCAATGAGACCAGATACATCTAGGGCACCTTTGGTCATTGCATTTCAATATCCATAAAGGCTGCATGTGCGCATGTGAGTGCACACACTCAAAGCTGATTTACACTCAACATCCCCAACCTGTCACACGACAATGTTATGTCAAAATGACGCCATTTTCTCTAATATGTATATAATATATATACAATGGGATGGACTTACGTGGCCCAAGACCAACATACAAAAAAAATTTGGTCCTCTGGGCGCTACGGTTCTCAAGATATTCACAGAAAACTGTATACGCTCAACTCACGATTTGGTATGATCACGATTAAATTTACAATGCCGTTTTCTCACAACTTTTTTTAACAGAATAAGCTACAGACAGATTATGACTGACAAATACAGACATTGCTATCACATTTGACATGCTAGCAACAGGGAAAGGGAGGTAAAGGTAAATAAGGCTACAAATCTACTTAATCTAACATTTTGGTGAGGGAAAATATTAGTGCAGTTTGTTTCCTTCTCCCCATCTGTCTTATTTATCTCCGCCAAGGAGGTATATGTTTTCATCGGGGACCAGCGTTTGTTTGTTTGTTTGTTTGTCTGTTTGTTTGTTAGCAAGATAACTCAAGAAGTGATAGATGGATTTCGATGAGATTTTCGGGGAAGGTCAGATATGACCCAAGGAAGAAATGATTACATTTTGGGACTGATCCGTAATTCTGTCGGGATTCCAGAGGCATTTATGTATTTAGCTTAGTGGTGTAATGGCATGGTATGGCCACGTGGTGGCAATCTGAATAGTTTTGATTCAAATGGATGACAACCTACTGTAGGAAGAACAATGCAGGCGGAGGTAGCTGCGCTTTCGGAGTGCTTTTCTAGTTTTTAATATTTATATACATGGCCTATTGTGGAGTTTAATCTGGCACTTCATATTTTGTTACCATTTTGTTGAGGCAGCAGATACTGTAGGTGACATTGGCACCCACACTCACCACCCACCCATATACTGTAACAAGTTTGAGAACCAACTATCTTCAAACCATGTAGGGTATATGTTGACATTTACAATTAGATGATGCTATAGAAAAATGAATACCAGATATATCCTTATGTTCATACAGTTTTGTTAACTGTTTTCCTCCTTTCCCTTTTCACCCTCTATAGATTTCCTGCCAGAGTTCAAATCAGACGTATCAGAAGTCTCAGAAGTTATACATGTTAGTGAATAGCACTAATTTCCGCGAGGCGATAGAGTGTAAGACAGACCACATTTATTTTTAGATTTACAGATGTGTGTTGATCTATGTTGTTTGAATGGTTTATCATTAAAATGAGCCTTTTCTCATTTCAGGTTGTCATGAATGGTTCAAAGGTAATTTCTGATTAATTTGCTTGCCTCATCTTTAACTTTTAATTTAATTGGAAAATAAGTTTATTTATTTTTTGTTTCCATGTGGACTTAATATTTGATGACTTGAAAGAAGAGTTGGGAATGACCGATGATTAAAAAAAAAACTTAAACAGGGTAACAGGTAAACAGGGTCATTTTTTAAATCTTTGAGCACTTCTCCATTGTTGAGAAAATCCATCCATTAATTAGTCATTAGTCAGGATATGTTTTGGGTGTTCATTAACCAATGAGAGTGACATCTGTCATTGCTTTTAGAGCAAGGAGTGCAAAATCAAACAGAGGGTGCCTCTCATATAAAGTGTATACGTCCTCCCTCGCTCCTCACTGATCTACATAAAGAAAGATAGACGAAGGGATAGTCTACCGTTGTTGCCGCCCCACCATTCTTTATGTAGATCAGTGAGGATCGAGGGCCGAGGAGCGAGGGAGGACGTATAAACTTTACATGAGAGGCACCTAGAGTATTAGTACTTTGACGTCGAGTGAGCACATTTGCAGAAGGAATCTGCTTGCACACGAGACCATGCATGCAGCAGCAGGATTCCACTAAAGCTTGCTTTGCTAAAATGTGTGTGTGTGTGTGTGTGTGTGACAAGCAGAGTATAGTCTGCACGTATCTGCACTCGCCTAATATTTGAACTCATTGCCAATGACAAAACAAGTCCTTTAGGAGGTAATCTAATAATGATATTCTTGCGTCTATCAACAGAGACTGAAGATACAGTACAGAAGAGAGATTGCTCTAGAACCTTTTCTTCCCCTGGTAAGTGTAAATATACAGTAGTTTGACAATATAGCTTCAGAATGTGGCAGCATGCCTGGTCTTCAACCAACTCAAAGGTCACATTAACCCGCTGCCCATCCAGCTACACTGGCAACCTATGGCCGCCCGCAACAAATTAAACTCTCCAACGCTTGCCTACAAAGTAGTCTCTGGTTCTGCTCCCACCTACTTGAATGCCCTCATACAGGCATATGCTAACCCCCTCCCCCCCAGCCGTTGCGCTCCTCAGACGAACGACATCTAGCTCTGCCACCTGTACACTCAGGCCAATCCAAACTTTTCTCATCTGTTGTTCCTCGTTGGTGGAACGCACTACCAATTCCAACTAAAGCAGGGACATCCCTCTCCATCTTCAAAAAACTCCTGAAGACCCAATATCTCCTCTTGTAACACTACTTACAGCTAGCCTTGCTAATTCTAGCACTTGACTAGAACTGACACATGTCCTCAGAATCACTGTTTGGATATCAGTAGACACATATTGTTGCTCGCATTATTGTTGGACCTTTTCATGCTCATGATTTCACATCTTCACATTGAAACAGTGCACAGACGGCCACAGCTTTTGAGGGTCTGTTTTCCCCTCTGAGAGAGTAGATCTGTTTTACAAATGACATGCCTTCAGTTCTCTCAACTCACAATGCCATGATCAATAATCTCAGGTACAACATCCGCAACGTCCCCAACCAGGAATACATTCACCACCTCCACCGCATGCACAAGTAAGTGCTTGATTGACTAATACATTAGTCAGCAAGAGATCTTTTTTTACTTTGTTGATGTTATATCCCTCCCTCATACCCCTCCCTTGGCACATTGTCTTACATGATTACTTGCATTTGTGAGCTTATTTGTGTGAAGTAAAATTACGTTGTTTGTTTGTATGTGCACACGCGCACGCCCGCACAATTAGCAAACTGGATATGCATTCCATTTCTCTAAACATACTGTAGTTGAGATTAAAGAATAAAGAATATCTGTTAGAAACATTACATATCTCCAGATCACTCAGCTCACAATATATATGCCATGATCATTAATTATAACCAATAATCTCAGGTACAACAACAGCAACAATCACCACCTCCACAGCATCTCATAGTAAGTACAGTACATGATTGACTAAAATAATGATTTCTTGCCAGCTAATGTATTACAGTGTTCATGTTAGCTCTGCTTCCCTGCACATAGCCTTCCTTGGTACACTTTCTTACACAACTACTTGAGCATTGGCAAGCTGATGTGTATGTGTGTGTGTTTGCTCCATAGCCTCAGAATGGAAGAATTCCATTTCACTAAACATAGTTGAGATTGAAGAATGAGGAATATCTGTTATAAACATTAAATATCTCCAAATCACTCAGCTCACAATCTATATGCCATGATCATTAATTAATAACCAATAATCTCAGGTACAACAACAGCAACAACCACCACCTCCACAGCATCTCAAAGTAAGTACTTGATACTTGACTAAAAGAATGATCTCTTGCCAGCTAATGTATTTCAGTGTTCATGTTAGCTCTGCTTCCCTGCACATACCCTTCCTTGGCACACTTTAATGCACGATCTTCAACAAAATTGAGATTAAAGATTAAAGAATATCTGTTATCAACATTATTTATCTTCAGATCACTCAACTCAAAATTTAAAAGCCACGATCATTAATTAATTACCAATATTCTCAAGGTACACCAGTATCTACCCCCAGCATAGCATCCAACACCACCACCACCAGCAGCATCCCATCGAGTACTGGTAAGTCTAATTCTTGCTTGGGAAAATAATCATTCCTCCTAATATATTACAGTGTTGTTATGGCTGCTTTGTAGCACGTAGCACACTTTGTAGCACATAGCCTACTGAAGGTAGTTCCTCTTCATGATCAAAGAGGGTTGATATGTCTTTATTAATCTTTGTTTCAGTCACAACAGAAAAGGAAACAGCCACCACCAGTTATGTCCATTCTTCTTCCACCTCAGAAGCATTAAGCAGTAAGTACCTCTCATCTACGGTGCAACAACTGTCCACAATCATGGGTTGACACTGACATGTCAATCTCATATTATATTGATCAGCAACTGCCATATTTTCCTGCATTAAGGACCATGTTGTTTCTGGAAAAATAGGATGTGTACTCTAAGTTCTGAACTTCTCCACACATCTTTATAACCTTTTTGTCTTTCTGTGCCTAGAATTTTGATGGTCAGACTAATAGGCCAGACATGGCCATACAGCACTTATAAACAAGTAACCTCTGTGTTTTGTGTCTTATAGGAGAGCGCCTAAGTGTCGTGGGATTTCTTCTGATGGTATCTGTGATTTTAAACATAGTTTTTTTGGGGTTCTGGCTTAAGCAGAGACACAGACACCAGCCAAACACACAGCCCTATAGACACTGTAGTAAGTACTCTTTAGTATAAGCTACTGAACATGTGCATTTGTATATTTAGAACTACTTAAACATTATGTTTATTTTGCATATATTCACATTTGTTGCATTTCTACTTGTGTTTATGTAATTGTTCCCCTAACATCCTTGCAGTTTGATCTCACAACTGTTCAGAACTCTTCCCTTGATTAGGAGAATGTCCATTTTTAACTTCCATGACACAGCTGACGGATGGACACACACTTTATTCTTTAGCACGAATGTGCTTAAATATGAAAATGAGCTGAATAGAAACCCATCTTAAATCTGATCTCAAGCATTGTTGTTCCGCTTATATTGTGTGTAAATAGAAAGCATTTGATATTTTGAGACTTCAGTATGTCTGTGATGGGATATTGTGTAAAGACGGTATAGGTGACAGTTACTTGTCTGTCTTTCTACTTGTAGCATGTGAAGGAAACAACACATACAGGTTGAATGACGTACCATCAGAGAGTGGGTCTGTGATCTAGAACTGGATGCCGCCTCCAGTGTTGCATGGCTGGATTTGGAGACATCAGCTGCAGTGTTGCCATGCCATGGATTGCAGAGGAAGGACCTGGTATGGCCCCTACACTGTCCCCATCATTAACTGCCAATCTCATCTGCATCTGGAAGCATTCAGAGCTATATGGCTTTGGGTAATAGGACTCAACAAGAGAACCATGACTACTTACAACATTACCGACACATCTGCATGCAAAGCTTTTCATAATGTTATGGCACATGAAGACAGTGGAACGATGAATGAAAACCACTGAATGACTATTGACACTGTGATATGAGGACAAAGGAAACGTATTATCTCAGAATCCAGCCACGATTCTGATTCATTCAAGATGTCAAAAGCAGTGGATGAACTGAACCATTACAGAATGACAGATATACGGACAATCCTCTTGACCTCGTGGCTTGGTTTTCCCTTTGACATATACTGTGAGATCTTATATAGACAGTGTGCCTCTACTAATAATGTCCAATGAATTCATATACCGTAGGCACAGGTGGACTCCAGTCAAATTGTAGAAGCATCTCAAGGACTATTGATAGAAGTAGTGTGACAATCTGAAACATAACATATAGTATATCTGTTGCACTGTAACATGACAAACAGTATATCTGTCTGGTACAGAAAAAAATATATTCTTTTAACGTGTCATGACGAAATGTTACATTGCGTTAGAATGTATTTGTGTCCCCCTTTTTGTGTTAATGTTAGCGTGTATTCTGTCTGTGGCTAGAAGTTACTATTATGGGCAATGTTCTCATGGAGGTTGTATATTATTTTTGTCTACCATTGCTGACTCTGTTGTGTCTGTGTATAAGATCTCTGTCCTAATACATCAGTATTAAGATGAGTAAATGCAGTGCTGTCCATAAGAATTGGAACACATGCTAAAGTTGACTTTAAAGACAAATATAAAATCACACAGGGGTTGATATACTTATGACCCCTATATTTTAAGGAAAATATCTATTTATTTACGACACATTGTTCATTTACAAAGAAAGTCATCTTTAGCATGTGTTCCAATACTTCTGGAGGGCACTGGAACTGGCACAGGGCCAAAGACAAACCTGACTCCTGTCCATGTTCTATATTGAATGTATGCACAACCTTCTACTGCATGTTCAGGTGTGATTTATGATGCTCACTGCTACATTCGTGTCAGACCGTTCCTGACCCACTCAGATTGACAGCTGGCACTCAATCATGAAAATGGCTGGAATATTATCCGCAATATATTTTTCTTGGTTTAATTTTCAATACCCAAATGAGAAGAGTTGTGAGTTTAGCTGTTACTCTAGGTGCCAACAGTATGGTAAAACTATTCCAACAAGCTATAGCTTTACCTAATAATACTTCCTTGCCTCATCCTCATACAAATAATCATTAGCTATTTCATGTCAAGTTGCTCATATCGAATTCCTCTTTATACAAAATAAACATTTATAAATAATGCACTATTTATTGTTGTATTTGATATGTACTGTTTGTCTTTTATCATGTTGAGTCTACAGTATGCTGTATATACAGTAAAAAAATGCCACTTTTGCCACAACAGCCTCTGATGATTAGGCCTGCAACTAACAATTATTATCTCCACGAAGGATGTTTTCATCAGGGTTTGTCTGTTTGTTTGTTTGTTTGTTTGTTTGTCTGTTCGCAAGATAACTAAAAAGTTATGGATGGATTTCGATGAAATTTTCAGGAAAGGTCTGAAATGACCCAAGGAAGAAACGATTACATTTTGGGAGTGATCCGTATCACCGTCTGGGTCCAGGAGATGGTTATGTTTTTCGCTTGGCGGAGTGCTTTTCTAGTTATTGTCATATAGTTCATTCATCTGTGAATTATTTTCTTGACTAATTGTTGTTTGTTTGATCGATAAGAACGTACAACATGATCAAACAGTGCTGATCAGTGTTTCCCAAAGTCCCATGGGCCATGACCTCTGAGGTCAACCTCCCTTGATAGTCTGGAGAGAAAATAGTTTGTCTTTATCATGACAGCTCTATTTTCTTTATCTCATGTAATCCTTCAAGAATAGCCTGTTTAGCCCTATAAATAACAGTAAGATTGTCTAAGACAGAGACTTGATGCTCTCATACTCGCGTAGAATGCTTGTGTTTGTAACGTGTCTCTGGCGTCATGAATAAAGCTTTGTACACTATCGTACGATCAGCCTGCCTGTGCGTACTTTTTGCCTTTTTTGTGGATTACTGATAGTGATTGTGGATTTGTGTATGCTGCATTTTTACCACAGGTCACCCTACAAAAGAGGCATAAATGCTTGCCCCTTACTTTTGCAGAGCCCTAAATAATTTAATTTGACCCAATAATCACGTACCATATTTTCTGGAGTATAAGTCGCACTGGAGTATGTCGCACCAGTCCAAAAATGCCTCATGAAGAGGAAAAAGGCATATATAAGTTGCACCTGACTATAAGTCGCATTTATTCACAAATGTATTCACAAAATCCAAGACCAAGAACAGACGGAGGCTGTAACTAGAAACAGAGGCCAAAAAGATTAATATTAAAGCTGAAAAGGCGTGAATGGCCGCCCATCTGTAGCTGTAGACAGTAATGTTTACTCAAAAACATGTTAAATTTCATATATAAGTCGCACCTGACTATAAGTCGCAGGGCCAAACTATGAAAAAAAGTGCGACTTATAGTCCGGAAAATACAGTAAAACTAAACTTTAGTAAAACTAAAAATACGGTAATACAGTATACTCAATAAATATTATCTGTCCTGAGCAGTGTTGGGCAAGTTACTTCAAAATCGTAATACATTATGTATTACTTGTTACTGTCAACATATATATATATATATATATATATATATGTGTTTTTTTTTATGTAGCCATGCCTTAGGCTAACCAGCTACGGCGTGACTCATATGTATACAACACATAATTTCGAGCAACAAAAAAAGAAAAATGAAATCCGAAAAACTAAAAAAAGGCAAAGGTACCAAGACTGTGTACATATTTTTAAATTCCGAGACTATTATCCCAGGATATTTTGCAAATGTAAACACATTTCGAACATTTGCAGCCTAACGATAGTCTAACATGGTTCCATATTAATCTGAGAAAAGAAGATGATACTTCCTACCATTTCCATTTCCATTGAGTAAATTCAACCCTCAAGATGAGAAAACTGTTCTTTTTCATACTTTTTTACTCTGTAACTAGAAACAGGCTGTAACTAGAAACAGAAACAGAGGCCAAAAAGATTAATATTAAAGCTGAAAAGGCGTGAATGGCCGCCCATCTGTAGCTGTAGACAGTAATGTTTACTCAAAAACATGTTAAATTTCATATATAAGTCGCACCTGACTATAAGTCGCAGGGCCAAACTATGAAAAAAAGTGCGACTTATAGTCCGGAAAATACAGTAAAACTAAACTTTAGTAAAACTAAAAATACGGTAATACGGTATACTCAATAAATATTATCTGTCCTGAGCAGTGTTGGGCAAGTTACTTCAAAATCGTAATACATTATGTATTACTTGTTACTGTCAACATATATATATATATATATATATATACAGTGATTAAATTGGGCCGGGGCTCTCCGGGGCTGAGCCCCGGCACATACGCTCATGACTATGACACATGATCACAACTCATAAGCAACGAACCTTTTTCACGCTTTTCAGTTCTGATTAAACAATCTATTTTTAACAATTGACAAAAACCGTCTAGTTTTCCTGATAGCAAGACGACCTCAAAGCTCAGTAGGGCATTCGCGATCAGAGATTCTAGAACACTAACACTTCTCTTCTACTACGTTCGCGACTGATTTGATACTTGCTCCTCAGCGAGTAGTTGAGGAGTGGTGCGGCACGTTTATCTGTGCTGCCCACCGCGTTCTACGCAACTGTACCTGGAAAGAGCTTGCTAACTAAAGTGCTCACTAAAATCATAAAGGAACACTGCAAAACACTCATCTCTTATATGATCCCAGAACGATTTTCTTCAACTTGTTAGTGTTTTGAACATGTATTTTATCTAATGACACAGAAAGCATAAAGAATTGCATCCAAATATCCTTGTCATGCACTATGCAACTTTGTTTCATTCGCGTAAAACCGTGAGAATGAAGGCTAATCACCCTCACGTATTTCTTAAAGCGACAGGCACTCAATTGCACACACCACTAATGTGCAATCAATTAGAGACCTACACACCCCATTAAAGATATGACTAAGTGTAATAGTCTTGAAATCAGTACACAAATGACAAAACATTTGTAGCTACTAGTAATTATGTGTGTCTGTTTGTGGAGGGATCAATATTTACACCAACATATTGAACATTTCTCCACATGCTGATTTTTCACCTTAACATTGTGACAAGATTTTAAATATTATGGCTCAACCTACCTCTGTAAAGTCAGCTAACAACCCATTAAAATGCACTAGAATGTAGCAAATAACATGTATGATAGTAAAAAAATTCTGGGGGAGGACCCCCAGACCCCCATAGAATTTTCTTCAAAACAATATACACAATAATAAACAATAACAATACGGTATGGGGGGCAATATGGTATGGTTATCAAATTAGAGGGTATTTTACAAATGTATATTTGGGCAGGCCGGAGGCGGGTACGGGGCAGAGCCCCCCCACATAACCAATCCCAATTTAACCCCTGTATATATATATATATATATATATATATATATATGGTTTTTTTTATGTAGCCATGCCTTAGGCTAACCAGCTACGGCGTGACTCATACGTATACAACACATAATTTCGAGCAACAAAAAAAGAAAAATGAAATCCGAAAAACTAAAAAAAGGCAAAGGTACCAAGACTGTGTACATATTTTTAAATTCCGAGACTATTATCCCAGGATATTTTGCAAATGTAAACACATTTCGAACATTTGCAGCCTAACGATAGTCTAACATGGTTCCATATTAATCTGAGAAAAGAAGATGATACTTCCTACCATTTCCATTTCCATTGAGTAAATTCAACCCTCAAGATGAGAAAACTGTTCTTTTTCATACTTTTTTACTCTCTCGTTAAAACGTGAATAAATTGTTTTTTTTTCTCGAAACAGGGTTGATGCCCCATTAACTTTTGCCATCTATGTGAGCAGGTACAATATCGCTTAGTCACGCCGTACTGTAGCTGGTTTTAAGTCTACCATGGACGGTTACGATTTTATGGCTTATTCTCCAGTTGTCAATTTCTGGAAGGTAGGCCTACACACCACATATTTCTGTAAATTGCTCAGACCCAAAGTATCCCTCCATCATCGTATATTGCCATTTTCAGGGCAGTCAGGCCTACACAACCATGAAAGTCATGTCGAGCTGTCAGCTTGCTGTGGTGAGATACACGTCAAAATGTAAGAATTTGTATAGTAGCCTATGCTTTTTGAATTTGTATTATTTAAAAATCTAAAATGAATCAATGCAAGTATGCATGATATTCTGGCAAATCTGGGTAGCCTAGACTGCTGAAAAAAACTAACTAGAGGTAGTGAAAATGCCCCTAAAACAGCTTAGGGCATATAGGGCTATAGGGCTATAGCAACATGTTAAAGACAAGTGTACCATAATTCAGGAAATTGCGTTTAGTTCTCGCTGCTGCAAGAGGTCTCTCCAAATGACCTCTTGCAGCAGCGAGAGCTGCCGGTGACAGCAGGGGAGGGGATACAAACGCTGCTATGAAGTTGTACACTCTCTACTTCCCGTAGTGTAGACTTGACCATGTGATGAAACATGAGGCATGGACCGCACGGACCCTTGTGGATATGAAGAGGCATCTAAACACCTGCACATACGTCAGGGATGTAAAAGCCAATTAGGGCAAAGTCCTGACGTCATGAAGGCAGGGTCTAGTAGTGCCTTCATGCAGCTCGGAACCTCGGAGGACCCGCCTTTAAAAAGTCCCGACCTCCGAAAAAAGTGTTTTCATGAGATCAGTTCGGAAAATAAATACAGGAAAAGCATAAATACGTTATTTGAACTGCTTACTATGGTTGAGCAAGAAGGAAAATGTCTTGGGCGAGTGTTTCTTTCTGTGTTGTTAATTAAGTGACACATTACCTTGCCTATTCATAATGACAGTGAAATTCACCTCTTGGGTTGTTGCAAGGGAGGCCGTCGTGGTTGGAGAATATGATAGTGACGTCAAGTCGGACACCTCGGGGCACAAAACTTCCGCACAAGTCTCCGAGCAAAAAATCCAACCCGACCTAGCGTTCATGTCATTTTTCCAGTATCGGAGGTCAGAAATTTCCGAAGGTCCGATGTGCATGAAGGCACTATAGGCTCCGCAGCGCTCCGCAGTACCTTGAGGGCTGCTGCACCGCTGCTCAGCAGCCGCCTTGCCCTGCCTTGCTCCCGCGATAAGTTGAGGCCATGTGATGCCGACTGCCGAGTCGAAAACACACCCATCTAGACCATCGTGACGTGGACAGATTTTTAACCACGTGCATATTGTGCTGCACAGTTTTTGTGCTGCGCAGCCATCTTGAACTCGCCTATCGGCTTCCTTATTCTTTACCCCGCCTACACGTTTACCGGCCAATGGTTGAAGGACCTTAGCAAATGTGTATTTGTTTATAAATTCTGGTCCGGTTGCAATTAATCACAGTGTGAAAGCGAACTGCACAAAAAAAAAAAGAAAAGAAAAAATTGGTCCGGACCAAAGCAAGTGAACTAACAGACCTTCCTGGTGTGAATACGCCCTTAATATTCTTAACCTAGTTTGTCCCAAAGCCATCGATATCTCAAAGTTGCGTCACAACCATTCACTCCCGTGTACAAAAAATGGCGGCACATCCGGTATGTCATGGGTCGTTCAGTAGTTCCTCTCATCGGGGGAGTGAATGAATATCTCAGGTGTTATCATAAGACTTTTCTACGTGACTTATGGTCGTGTGTATAATAATGCATTTTCAGTGAGTAATATATGTATGTGGCAATTTTCATTGAGTATTTACCGTGAGACTACCACTAACCACGTGACCGCTATAGCAACAAAGTCAACGGCTGACACAACTTTGAGATATCGATGGCTTTGGTTTGTCCCAGCCCCATTCCCCCTCTAGTCCATGGGCCAGATGAGATGTCGGTACCACTCAAGGTGGCAAAGGTTGCTTATACTTTTTGAAAACATACATGTCTGTAGTTAACATTTTTGTATGATAACCCTTCTGGAGTCACAGCTAAATTAGGGTTATCAGCTGTTAAAGTTACCCTCCCCCATTGAAAAAACACATTTTGACGCAGATGCATATCTTGCTATTGGCCTTTGTTAAAGACATATTTACATATTCTATTTTATTATGTTTGGTATAATTTTGAAGGGGACAATCTGAGCTTTCATTCAAGTCCTTTTGTGAACACTTTGGACAAGTACAGCCAACCCTGGAGATCTTCAAACTTTTAATCACACACATTTTCCTGCCATTCCGCCTAAATCAGTAAGTGTATACAATCAAGCACCTTGATCATAGACATAGAACATGCGCTACAATGCAGGCCTGTTAACTGTATGACAACAGTGGTTTATTTAAACACATCATATCAATTTATTTAGTCAGTCACCATGCTCATTTTAATGAGTAAGAATAAAAGTTGTACTGTATTTAATACAAAATCCCGCGATATCTCCCGCGAGTGAATTCAGTCACATGGCAGCTCAGCTGGACTGTCCGGGACCAGCTGCGTGTGATATTCGGCCCCACCCGCTAAGACTTTCAAGCTCTCGTTATGAAGCCAGCCTAAAGGCCCGATCACATTACAGGCGGCATGCGCTATGAAACCCATTCATTTCAATGGGTTGAGAGCGCAAAAACGGGTCTGCCGCTGTGCTCAGCAAAGCGCAGCGCCGGCGGCATTTTGCCGCTTTGCCGCTGTTGCGCGTACCGCGGTCAAAGTTGAAATATGTTGAACTTTGACCGCGGCGCGCTGTAAGTGAATGGTCTTTTGCGCGGAGCCCAGCAGTAACCATAGAAATAGGAGCGGTAACAGCAACAAAAATCGCATGCACTGCGCAACCTAGCGGTGGGCGCAGTGCATGCCATCTATAATGTAATCGGGCCTTAAGTCAGCCGCAGCTCATCGTGAACGAGCCTAGTGTGTGAGTGGTTGCATGCAAGGTGTAGCATTAAGGCCCCATCAAAATGCACGCGGCATGCGCTAACCATTACTTTCAATGGTTTGAGCGCACAAGAACTGGTCTACCGCTGTGCTCAGTATAGCGGCATTTTTGCCGCTCTTGCGCGTACCACGGTCAAAGTTGAAATATGTTGAACTTTGACCGCGGCACGCTGTAAGTCAATGGTCTTTTGCGAGGAACCTAGCGGTAACAATCGTTAGAACGTTACCTCAACCAAGAGCAACCTAGCGGTGAGCGCAGCACATGCCTCCTGTAATGTGATGGGGCCTTTACCTGTGTAAAGCCAAAGCTAAGTTATTGTGCTCGTAAGTGTAACATTGCATAAGAAGTCAAGTTCGTTCAAATCCTTTCTTAGTCAGCAAGCTGGAAAAGTGGTAGGCCTATGTACTTGTACTATGTACTATGTCTTTTTTGTCATTTTGAGTTTATTCACGTCTCATGATTTTTGTGTTTGAAAGCATATGATTTAGCCTTTTGTGTGTTTGTTTCTTTAGTTCTACGGTGTTTCAGTGTCCATGTCTTGTGAGTGAGTTGTGAGCAATAAACATCAGTACCGGGAACCTCGACTTTGCCTGTTGACTGAGAGCGGCATAGTCGAACACTAGAGCTTCGGTGAAGACGAGGACAAGGCCAGTGGCTACACCTGCGTTCCGGGGCCGCTAAGGAAACTCTGTTTCGCTGGAAGGTGGCTACTCTCGTTTGGTACTATTTCGTTCGCGTTGCCGAAACAAGAGGATAATTGCAGCGCGAGCAAGCAAGTAACTCGCATTCGTGCCTTAGAAGTCGCGCGGGTGTTTGAACTGCTCCAAGGTCAAGGTGCTCTGTTTTTTTCTCTTCCTTTGCACATCAGTTATCGTGGACATTTCACGCAAAGCCTGCTGGATTAAAGACTATCAGCAATTTTAAGACATTCAAAGTAAACAAAAAAGAAGAAAAAATAAAAGGAAAAAAAATACAATTGACATTTACTGCTTAATGTTTTAGACTGCCAATGATTTTTTGCTGTTATTATAATATGTTTGTATCATGTTTGCTGAAAGAATTTAAGGTTGCCGATGAATAGTTTAATGACTGAATTTACTCAAGATGTTTGAAAGTTGGTGAAGTTATTTTGACTTTGATGCACTGGTTTATCTTTAATTTAATCTTATCCCCAATTTAAGTAGTTCTCAGCTTAAAATAGCATCTTATTGTAGGCTTAGGCAGAAGTCACTACAGTCTTATCATGACAGATACACATGATGAGACCACAAACGTTAATACCACAAATTCTGACTCAGTAGAGGATAGTGTAGAGCAGTGTTTTTCAACCACTGTGCCGTGGCACACTAGTGTGCCGTGACACATTGTTAGGTGTGCCGTGGGAAATTATCCAATTTCACCTAAGTGGTCTAAAAAAGAGTGAATAGAAATAATTTTCTTTGTGTTCATTTGATTCCCATTCAAGACATTTTGACAAGAATGACTTGATATCGTTATTGCGGGCTGCAGATTTTTATTTAATTTCATTTTCAATAAAATTTCAATTTATTTAACATTTTCGGCTGGTGGTGTGCCTCAGGATTTTCTCAATGAAAAAAGTGTGCCAAGGCTCAAAAAAGGTTGAAAAACACTGGTGTAGAGCTGCATGCTGAACATGAACAAGTTGGGGGGGGGGGGGGGGGGGGCTAAGCAAGGTCAGCCTCAATCTCAAGTTGAAGAAGTCTCAGAACTAAGAAGAAGCGGCCGCACACGAACTCTCTCTGAAAAGGGAAAAGCATTACAAGAAACCAAATTAAATAAGTTACAAAAGGCATTTGGCATAGGCTTCCCATTCCTGAGCCTGCTGTTTTCTTTGGCGACCCCCTACAGTTCACTGACTGCAAGCTGTGTTTTCAAACCTTGACCGCAAGAATCTCCCAGTTCAAGAGATACTTTCAAGAGAAGGCCATTGAAGGGTATTCCTTAATTGGCACTGAAGATGCTTACCATACTGCTGCCTGGAAAACCTTGGAAGACCGCTTTGGAAGTGTCACATGGAGCACACTGAGGAAGGCGCTAAACCGAAACGCGTCTGTGCAATAAAAACACCGAAACGCGTCTGTGCAATAAAAACACGTTCATGCAAAGTGCGACCTTTTTCCTTTTTTTTGTTAAGGTGTTAACCAGCTCGCCATCTCAATGTTCTGGGTTATTGTGTTGTGTCCTGTCCTGTGTATTTCTTTCTATTTGGTTTGTCACTGGTAGGAGGCCTTTCTCAGGACTGCGGATACCCACTCAACTAACAGTCACACGTCGTAACAATGTTGATTCAACGTTATAGCAGCCGTTATATACTAATCCAGCGCAAACTTTATGGGCGCTGCCATCTTGAATATCGCCATTACTGCGTGCCTGCAGAGTGTGACGAGTGACACTTGCCTGTGCTTTTCAATGAAAGCATCCTGTCTAACAAGAAATCCTGCTCATGACAGAAAATGTCAGGTGAAAGGGGACATTGGATAAATTATGTCAGACTGTGGCCAAAATGTACCGATGAAGGTAATTTATTAACAACATTAACAACATAAGGTATGAAGATGTGTATTAATGACAGCCAACCTCTGCAACAGCCGCCTATGGAACCAACGGGCTAATGTCTTAGAAAAAATGTTTTTGCCTAGCGGGATTGGTCTAGCGTCACACCGTTAAGGCCAATCCTGCGTCCGACACCGGGACAGTCAGTCCAATCAGAACGCTCTATCTGTGTACCAAGTCCTTGAGCCCGCCTTAGCACGGTGACGACAGAGCTGCGCCAGAGCCATAGATAGAGAGAGTTGCGACACTCTTTGATGTTGCCGCCACGATCAAAAGTTCCAAAAAAACCTGTGCTGAATGGCTGAATCACAGGAGGGTGGGATGTACGTCTGATGCTGGAAAGTGTAATCAATTAACTCATTGACTACTGACCAAGAGATTGGCTGTAAACAGTTCCAAAAGCCCCCATAACGAGGAAATAGCCTGGAAAAAGCGCTGCCATTTTTTCCTATGGAGGTCTATGGGAGTGTCGCCACTCTGTTTTATCTACCGCTCTGAGCTGCGCGACAGCAAGATAGCAGAACAACCGAACAACAAAGATGGATGATTGGTCATAAGTGCTGGCCTATTACGTGCAGAGGCAGTTTAAAAGACAAGTGTTCATCCCACCCCCAGGCTTCAGCTCTGTAAATGTTCCGACTCCAGACTATACATTTAGGGGGGGGATTCTCCCCTTCGCGCGTAAATATAGCTTAAGCTTTTTTTTACGCGTGTCTGTTGCGTACCAATAGGTGCGTTTGACTTCACAAAAATCTGCGCAGATCTGACTTGATGTGATGCATGCTGGGTTAAACACAGTGCATACTGGGACAAACGAAATGCAAACTGGTTAGAAATCATGTCCGACTTCTTGCAGTCGCGGTGGGAGTTACCACCGTGACATCATGTCACATGTCCTTAAAATATCGCGGGCGTCTGCGTCTGAGCTAAGTCAGCGCAGTTCACATTTCAGAGAATTCCCCCCTTAATGTATAGTTTGGCTTGCCAGGCTATCAACCAATGGCAACGTGATACAACGTGTGCGTGCTATGGGTTAAGGGGCTGCCATAGTTGTAACAGTTGTTTCAATGTTGCAATTCAACCTTCAACGCTGTCAACCAATGTCAACGTTGATACAATGTGTGCGTGCTAGCAGGTCAGTGTCCCCTCAATTTTGTTTTTGTGTCTTAGTTTTGTTTGTTTGCGTTTCACTGACAGGAGGCCATTTTGACAGCTGCTGAGAGCCAGTGTTCTGGTCTCAACTATTGGTAGCCTACCGTTATTAGTTTTGGGGTGTCTGTGTGCTGCTTGCCTGGTCATACCAAACCCTCGTACTATTGTAGAGAGGGTTTGGACCTACTCCATTGAGAATCGATTTCTGGCAGGAGGCATGAACTCTGTTTAAGTTTGAAACGATTGGGCCTGATTTTACCCAATCGCTAACGTTTGGTCGTGACAGCTACAGAGACTACAACGTGCATATGCTCGACGTCATCGTTAACACCCACCTCCCCCCATCCCTCCAGTTCGCTGATTGGTCCGTATGGAATGCATCCTGAGAAATCGAGTTCAATGGGATCAGACCCAGACGTAATGGTGAAGGGAAATGAAAATTGAGCGGAAGCTTACGGAAGGCTATGCCAGGCTATCTGTGTGCTAATTATCCTCCCTGTTCCACTTCCATGTCCCTTCCAGGAGCTGAGTGCCTATGGTGGAGAGATTGCGGTCATAGAGTGGTGTTTTGTGGTGGTTTTTCAGATCATATGTGGTGTTTTTTTCAGACTTACCGGATATATTCATGATTCAAAAGCTTTAATGTTGGGTCTACTGCACTTGCTGTCTGTGCTCCTGTGTCTGCCACTTTGCTACAAACGCCCTTGGGCCTCGGTATGTGCTGGACATGTATCTGGGCCAACTTGATTACTGCATAAATAAATCAGAAGAGCAGTAAACACCAGGCCAAGGCTCCTCCACATGGTCAAGGAAGGTCATCAGCTGGTGGGGCTCTGAGGACTGCAGACAAGCCTAGATATCAGCCAACTCTCATTACACCTAAAACTTAAAGAGACCCTATGCAACTTTTTCATAGTCATAAAATCGCTCAGAAATCGTTGTTCTGCTTGACTGACCAGTTTCATCGAAAACAGTAATATTTCCTCCCGCCCCCAGTGTCCCTATCCGCTATTGCAATCTTGCAGTTTCTGCAGGAGACGATCGCTCCCTGTTTACATCTGGAAGTCTGAGACGCGTAAGGAACAAGAAGAACCATGCTTGCAATTTATATATTTATATATAGCCTATATATAAATATACACGCTAAAGCTGTCGGGGAAGCTCTGCAGAGAAACATGCAAGCATAAAACGAGTGAAAACAAAAAACGTTTTTTTCAGGTCCCTTTCCACAGGTGTATACAATCAAGCACCTTGATTATCAATGCAGACTGCATGGTGCTTGATTAATACACCTGTGGAAAGGGACCTGATGAAACCCATGAATACTTCTTCTTCTTCTTCTGTAGTATTTGGCGGCTGGACATGCCGGAGGATACCCAGCAACGCTTCGTCTGACATCACGTGAAAAGGGCTAATTTACACTGTTTGCAGTGCCCACTGAGTGCATTGGAGTGCTGTTTTATTCACGAGTGTCTCATTCCCGTAATAGCCACCTCTACTGACTTTAGCGAACCCACACTGGAGAGTACTACTACTGACTTTAGCGAACCCACACTGGAGAGTACTACTACTGACTTCAGCAAACCCACACTGGAGAGAACTCCCTCCCCCTGTGACCCCGAACCTGTGTTGCCTGGTAGCTTAATTCATTAACCAGTCTCAAAGAATTCATATTCTGAGGGGAAGGGCCTCAGATGGCGTAGTCGACATAAGGTAGAGCAAACCATCCACTTTGCCACATATAGAAGATCGTTGAAGACCAGTAACCACTCGGTGAGCTGCGCATTTTTTAAAACAAATGTTTAGGGGTGTTTTAAGGACAGAATAGTCCATGCACAAAGCGAGCAATGTTAAAGCCATACAGACCTCCATTCTAAAGCGGACAAATTCTTCAAACAGGCTCAATCGTCGAAATGTCGGTGTCTAACACTCGTTTTCATGCTAGGCAATACAGAAAATGTGCTTAAAGTGTAAAATACCAAACTATTCCTTTAAGTACAAACAGCCAGAGACAATTATCCTTGCATTAACGTACTATCACATGACACCTCATTGCAGATGTCCACATGTAACCCTTACTGCCCCTAGATGGAATTTTGCCACATCAGTAGGCCTACTGATTGCAGTACATGTTCAGCAAAATAAAATAAACTAGAGGATTTAAATAGAACCCCAATAACCCCAACTTACAGACAAGAAAACAGACACACAGCTAACCAACCAGGCAAACACCATTGGATGGAAGTTACACTAAGCACACACTCTTATTCTAAGTAAGTGTGGGGAAATTTCCAGTAATTAAACAATATCTTAGCTGTTAAACGTCTGCTCAGAACTGAGTATAGAAACAGCTGTTATTTTGTAATCATGTTATGTTTCTCTCTCTTCTTGGATCTTTGAAGCCACTTGGGAGTTTGGAAGCGATCCCCTTGTCCATGACCTCTGAGGTCAAGTCTCTTAGGGTGTCTGGAGTGATAGTGATAGTTTTCTCTTTCTTTTTAATCATGACATTCTTTCAATCTCAGTAATTAAACAATATCTTAGCTGTTAAACGTCTGCTCAGAACTGAGTATAGAAACAGCTGTTATTTTGTAATCATGTTATGTTTCTCTCTCTTCTTTGATCTTTAAAGCCACTTGGGAGTTTGGAAGCGATCCCCTTGTCCATGACCTCTGAGGTCAAGTCTCTTAGGGTGTCTGGAGTGATAGTGATAGTTTTCTTTTTATTTTTAATCATGACATTCTTTCAATCTCATGTAATCCCTAAATAACCTGTTCAGCCCTAAAAATAATGGTGACACTTTGTTTAGGTGAGACTTGTTGCTCTCATGCTCGCCTAGGATGCTTGTGTGTTTGTAACCTGTCTCCGGCGTCGTGACTAAAGCTTTGTACACTACCGTACGGTCGGCCTGCCTGTGCGTACTTTTTGCCTCTTTGTGGATTAATACTGTATTTTTACAACACAAGCACCGACTCACAAACAACAAATGTCGCACATGCAACAAGCACACCCAGCAGTAGGAAGCAATAGCTACAGTATAAGCAGTGAGATAGCAGCAGACCAGTGTTGAGTGGCGCAGCCGAGACCAATTACAGTATCATGCCAGCTGGTAGGTTAGCAAGCAGCAGGAAAGACCGGCCCAAAGTTTCTGGCCGGCAGCCGGTAGACTGGCGAAGTAGCCTCTAAGCAGCAAAGCAGCAGCTGACAAACTTCCTGCTAAGGAGAGACATGGTTACACACTAAAACACCAACAGAATTACCTACCTGCTCGTCTCCACAACAAACCTGTGGTGCTGCGTTTCGAGCCCACACCCAGAGGTTATGATCTTCCAATGGAACACCCTAAACACATCAAAATAGCAGTGCTTAGCACTAAATCCATATATACTGTACACACTTAAAGGGACACTTCACCGATTAGCATTAAGCTTTGTATCTTTAGAAAACCAGTCATGTTTTTGAATGGTCATGCAGCATTCCCTCAGTTTGCCTTGAGATGGGAGAAATAGGGATTTCAATGAAGCCCATGAATAGGACTTCCTGCTTTCAATGATGTAAAATGATGATTTTTACATCATTGAAAGCAGGAAGTCCAACATTGAAATCCGTATTTCTCCCATCTCAAGGCAAACTGAGGGAATGATGCACGACCGACCATTCAAAAACATGACTGGTTTTCTAAAGATACAAAGCTTAATGCTAATCGGTGAAGTGTCCCTTTAAGTTTCCCTTACACCTCCAAGATACTTATACTTTAACACGGGAAGGTGAGACAAAATTCCATGTCCCCTCCATTCACAAACACGCATGCCCTTTAAAAGCAGCCGTGTCGGGAACCTAAACACCTGATGGACTCATAGACTGTATACAGTCTATGGATGGATGTAATTGGTGCCCTACGCCCACGATTAGGTCAATTTGGTCTTGCCCCTTCACAACATGTTCTCGTGTGCGGCTATAGAATAGAGCAGTGGTTCCCAAACTTTTATAGGCCTATCTCTCTCCACCCACAGCATCGCTATATTATACTCTCAACCTCCTTTGTGCATTATTTGAACTTTTACTAATGGCTCAAGTGCATAAAGTGCATAAAACATCTGTACCTCTATCACAAATGTATTTTGAAAATTGATATTATGCCCATTTCTTTTCTTAAAGAAAAATATGTCAATTAATTATCAAGCCTTGGACTATTCCGTGGCAACCCTGAGCGTGCGTCACGGCACCCACATTGAAAAACCCAGTTAGGCCTTTTAACCGTTTTAACCGCAGCCTACCTACGACGCTGTGAAATATTACTAATGTCGCGTTAAGCTTATGCTCCTGTCTCTAAATAGGCAGTAGACTAGACCTACTTGCCATGTCGCATGATGGCATCAGTTTCTCTTTTAGAAAGCAACAGTGTAGAGGGCAATCAGAACAAAAGCATTGTTAAATACAACAAATCAGCCAGATAGATTTGCCCAAAGGTGGGCCCCCTTTGTGGTCGTGGCAGCCATGACCTTATCAAAAAGTCCTAAAGGATTCTTCCAGATTTTGGAATCAGGATCCAAGCCTATAGAATTGGGATCCTGTAAGATTGACAATCCTGTAGGATCCTAATCAGATTTTGGATTCAAAAAAAAAAATTTGACAGTAATAGGACTCCTAAATCTATTGCTAGGGCCAAACACCAGAAACTGTAGAGCATGAAGTTCTTCACTGCCATAAATATAATCAGGTAAGGCAAAGGCTTAATCAGCTGGAAGCATGTAATGGTCATTTTTTACGTTCTTTTTTTAGAATGACACAGGCCTTTTTCAAATAATATAAACTTTGTTTTGGTTGTTTGTTTAAATTATTTTTAGTTGTTTGGGTTGTGAGTGCTATTCCGCACTCCAGTCCTATGGTGGCGGTAATGCGCAAAATATAGTTGCCATTGCCAACCGTCAATTAAAGAAGAAGAACAACAACAAAACCTCCCCGATTTTGTTAGAAGTCAGAAATTAGTGTTTGTTTGCAATCAACATTTAAAGTTGTAAGTATGAAGTTCCGACGTCAAATGTGTTGCAGTCATAGACGTAGATACATGAGAAGTTGCAATCGTGAAACTGTGGTGTTAATTCGCTGAAGTCAGACTTAGGCACGTGTTAAATTCGGAAACGTTTAAGGTGGGGGTGAGGATTTAGCATCACTAACGATAACGTTAAACAATAACCAACATTAACTTACAGACAGCATCAGCAAAAAAGTAATTGGCATGTAACATGTGCATTCAGCAGTTCATGTGGGGAATGTGTAGAAGTCTTAGCCCTGTGAAGTCATCTGGTTAGCTAAGCCAACATTGGTCTTTCCATCCTACAGTAGCCATGGAAACAGACTCGTCTCTCCTCGGTTCTGAGTTCACTCAGAGTCAGGAGGAAGAGCTGTATCAGCAGCTGTTATTGCAGGTAATGTCCCTCCACGTATGCCAGTAGCTAACATAAAGTCAGCAGCAATTTACACATGAACCAGAGCTTAAAATTGTAACTCTATTCCCCTGTTTTCAATTAATCGAATTTGCATTATGTTACAGCAAATGTTTCACATCACCAACGTGCAGTGGCTAGCTGAGTGGACAATTCATTCCATGTAATAATAGCGATTTGATGTTTAATCATGCACCTGTACTTTACAGACAATGGGGAAAATGCAGAACAGTGGAGCCTCAGATTCTAAGACCATCCGCCCTCAGTCTGGTGAGCTAGTCATTTGTCTAGCACTAGGCTACTTGATAATGCTTAACTTGAATCTGTCTGAATTGACCTTTGATATTGCTGTGTTTTGCTACACAACACAGGGCTGCCAAGCCTCACCCTTTTAGCGTGACAGTCACGCACTGTGACATTTCTCACGCTTGTATTTCCCCATTCAGTACATGATGTATATTTTTTCATGATAGTAAACTTTATAGGACATCTGACCTCAACATGAACAGAAAAATCGGTCAGAAATTGAGTGTGTTTACATGGACTTGAGCGCGCTTGTCTGTGAAGTATCCTGTTTAGTGTTTGCACATGTAAGCTGATTTTGAGGTATCGGTGATGCCAGCCAGAATAGAATAGAATATATACTTTTTTGATCCCGTACACACTAACCCAGAGCAGTGAGCTGCCTGCCCAACCAGCGGCGCTCGGGGAGCAGTGACGGGTTAGGTGCCTTGCTCAAGGGCACTTCAGCCGTGGTGGACTGGTCGGGAATCGAACCGGCAACCCTCCGGTCACAAGCCCGAAGCCCTAACCATTACACCACGGCTGCCCAATAGCCTACTCTGAAAGAAATTGAGATCCTGAAGTTGGGTTCTCACTTCTCACAGTTTCCAACTCAAACATGATAATGGAATACAGTAACCAGAATACTAGTATTTGTAATGTATACAGGGATTATGTTGCCAGAATTGTCTGTGTTCATGTAGGCCCCTGTAGCCATTGGCCGCGTTTCCCAGATTCGTTGAGAAGCTCTTAAGTGCTAAGAACTTCTTAGGAGAGTTCTTAGAACGTTCTTAGAGCGCTCCTAAGAAGTTCTAGCACTTAAGAGTTTCTTAACGCATCTGGGAAACCCGGCCTTTGATAGTTGGTTGGGAATGTGACTGAAGACAATCTTACTGTCCATCTATTTGCTCCTCCCTCAGGACTCTGTGCCAAAACATTTACTCTACCAGAGCAGCAGAAAGTCTTTCTGAACATATGTCAGTCTCCGCAAGTGCCGCTTCCTCCTCCACTTTCCCATGAGGATCTTATGGAACTGCTGGAGTCAGATGATCCATCGGGTTACAGAGTTCCTATGAGCCTGGGCGAGCCGCACACGGAGTTGGACAACAGTGAGTTTTGTTTCTGGAGTGGTTGGTTGCATTCACAGTGATGCTTAAAGTGTGCTCAATATATGTGTATGTTTCTTATTATTTCATACACAGAAGTGTTAAATTCATTTAGCTGTAGTTAAGGGGTTTCCCACAGGGGCCAATCAACAACAAAGCCTATTTAACATTATGCAGCATGACACAACGACAATACACAGACATGTTTGAACCTCACAAAAAGTGCGGTGCATGTTGTATCCAATATCCATAACAGTACCACTAAATCACTAACAAACTATCCTTCAGGCGCAGAGAACACCTTCATTGGTGTTTCATTGAATTAGGCCAGCTTTTAGACACAGCACCACATTTAGGTCCACGAATAGTGCCAGAGCCATGCCCCTTCACACTCACATATTTTCAGCTGAACTCAAAGATAATGAATATATGGAGTATTTTTTTGTTTGTTGTGGCCTTTTATAATATTTGTACATTTTGGATATTGGAAGTGGATGGAGCAAATTGGCAAACCAAGCTAAGATGAGAATGTGAAAATGTTCATCCTATCCAAAATTATAGTTTCCACTGTATGTTGAGGTTACTCTGTAGGTCTCACAACTGTTTGCAATGTTTTTCTGTGTCAGGTAAGCAGGCTTGCACTGTCTACGATGTGGTGGTCAATGATGAGTTCTTTCAAAAGTGTCAGGTAGGTTTGTGTTCTTGACATAATCAGTAAAAAGCATGACAAGACCCTATGAAAGACCCTATATATATTGACAATAAATAAATAAATAAATAAACAAGTATATATATATATATATATATATATATATATATATATATATATATATATATATATATATATATATATATATATAGACAAAAATCGTGTTTCCCGAGAAAAGTAACATTTCATATGATTTTGTATTGGAGATATAGCTCTCCGCGCCCTCTACAGGTTGAAACATGCCATGGCATTTTGGTCCAAAATGCTATTGGAATGCTGACGTAGTCCTGCACTTTTCTGGCGATTCTACGTCACCGGGTCGTTACAAATTAGGAATGAAACGCTCCAACACCTGCTGCCCTGATTAGCCTACCTGTGATATGCCATGTCTGCAGCACTCATTCCCAGATTGACACGAAATCATCATGGTTGATTGGTTGCAGCAGTTCTGCACTCCCTCTCGAAATTTCAGAACGTCACACCCATTTTGAAAGCCTTTTTCAGAAATGTGAAGTATGTGGAGTTATGAGGTGCAGTTACACTTTAATGGTATACACCTGGGCTATTTACAGGGCTCTCTCTCTAGCCACTTTCCCACATGACTTCTAGAAGTCACTCGGACACACTCACCCGGGTAGAGGCATGACACCGTCGGTTCCCACATGAGCCTTATGTCCGAGTGAGATACGGATGACTGTTGTTCACACTATACCCGGGTAGGTGCCGCGAGGGATGGGGCAATGTCAGTACTTGCAGGGGGTGGGAGATGACGCTAAATAAATGCGTTGTTGTGCTATGTTGCCTTGATGATGCGAACTTTACATCAGATCCGAAACATCGATGAAACAACAGAACAACGCATACAAGCTAATGGACAACACTTCAAGCTCTTCACGTAGCAGGTGCAAAAGCCAATTTGAGAAGCCATCGATAGCATACTAGCCTATTCATCAAATGACCAAAGCTGTCGAACTATTCAATTCCTTTAGGATATTCATGTTTATGTGACGATGTTTGCAAGGATAATCCTGCCTGTCCCGCAACAAACACAACAACGTGATTGAAGTTTAATTTTTTATTGTAGGCTACACACAACAAAACGTCACTGTTTTCTGTTCTTCGACGATTTGCATTGAGCTCAATGAGCATCAAACAGGCTAATAGGCCTACTGGAAAAAGCACCATGCCAATCTCTAGCTATGGTGAAGGGTATGTGATGATGTGGGGCTATTTTAATTCCAATGGCCAACGGAACTTTCAGGATGCATAATATCCTGGATCCATGAAATAGCTGGCCTTTAAAAATAAACATCTGCCTGCCCCTATGTTAACCCTATGTGTTAAATTCCCATAGGGTTACATAGGGGGTCAAATACTTCCTTCCCCCTAGCATTTAGGAAAAACATTTATTTATTTACGATACATTCTTCAATCACAAAGAAAATTGGTGTACTTAGCGGTTTTATGTTTACTCATTTTTTGAATTAAGACATTAAGATCAATTAGCCCTTTTCACGTGATGTCAGACTAAGCGTTGCTGGGTATCCTCCGGCATGTCCAGCCGCCAAATACTACAGAAGAAGAAGAAGAAGTATTCATGGGTTTCATCAGGTCCCTTTCCACAGGTGTATACAATCAAGCACCTTGATTATCAATGCAGACTGCATGGTGCTTGATTGTATACACCTGTGGAAAGGGACCTGATGAAACCCATGAATACTTCTTCTTCTTCTTCTGTAGTATATTCCTCTTTTTAGGCAACTTTAGCATGGTATCAAATACATTTTCTCCCCACTGTAGCTAGCATGGAAAAACCCGGGAGAAACGCAAATTCTCACGGTCATTTATTCTTGATACATCTGACCGTGAATGTGAAGCAGGGCGTACAAACAAATTTTGTGCTTACACAACTTTATTACATGCGGCCCCTGGCCTGCTTGTTTTACACCCATGCACTTACATACATTCTATTTTCTCCCCTAGACATTTTTAGAATTGCAGTAATTTAATATTTAATATTATTCTTAAATAAACATATTTTGGTTGACTGAATCACTGTTGTCAGCCTTCCTCTTCATGTACGGTTTTGAGCTGGCTGTAACACCACCTTTAATTAATTTCCTTCAAAGAGAACTTAACTGTTATCACTTTTTGTTGTCTTCTCTGTTGTAGAATGATGAGCTGTTCCAGCAGTTCCTACTGGCTGTTTCCCTGGAGGGTTTGGAGAATAAATACAACATGAGCCTGAGCAGAGGTGTGTGTGTGCATGAACTACTTAAGAAAAGTAGAGTATCCACGCACGCACATTCTACGTCAATTTAGCCCGGGTGCAGGATCTTCAAGAGTGATAATACAAAAAGAAAAAAAAAAAAAAAAAAAAGTATCCGCACACCAGTTTTTAGCTCCCAGTGAGAACTTATGGGTAAGTAGTTCATGAAGCAACGTTTCGAGCAACAAAGCTCTTCCTCAGGCTTGTATTGTTGTATTGTTTGCGTAAGCCTGAGGAAGAGCTTTGTCGCTCGAAACGTTGCTTCATGAACTACTTACCCATAAGTTTTCACATGGTGCTGCAAATGGAGACCTAAACATAAACATGAACATTTATCATTGTCATTCTGCTCATCGCATTTGACGGTCTGTCTTGACATTTTTCCATTTCAACTGCTTTCCTCTGGGCTGAAAATTGATTTAGCAGACTTGATGCCAAAACCTATACTCAGAAAAGTGGTAGTGAAAAGATTTGTGCCTAGCACTCAACATTTCAAAATACAGAGAAACCATTCCATCAGCATTGTAGATGAACCCTCAGTTCCAATATAAATGGAGAATCCATTTCTGAATCTAAAGATAAGGGTGGTTTGGTGGGGTTTGGTGCCATTTTGTCTGTATGGATTTCTCCAAAGGCCTACCGCGACTCTCACTCAAAACCCATTTGCTGCTGTATGGAATGCTTAAGAGCCAAGGCCAAGGCATTACAACCGCATTAATCTACCCGCACAGGGAAGACCGGGCATGCTTCGTAGTGACATTCATGCAAAGATGTTTTTCCAGATAAGGGTAGTTCAGAATGTCATGAAAAAGGAAGATATAACAAGTATAGATGGTCATTGCAAGCTATAACTAGCCTATCTCAGATTAACTAGCTGCACAACACAGGTGACCACTTCTGCATTATTTCATGGAGTGCATGGGGCCATTTCTGAACAGTGAAACTCCATAAATATGCTTTGTAGTTGTGAACGTATTGCATCATTTAAACTATTTCACCTGTGTGTGCATGGTTAAAATTGCAAAATAGTTTAGGCTACAGCACAAATATTTACTTAAAAGATTAGCAAGTTTAGCTTCTGAATTTCTTTTCAAACTGCACCAGACTGATTCATTTTAACGTTAGCATTTTTCTAAAAGGTAACATGCCCCTGGACCCCCCAAGGGGGATTAGTGTCCCAGTGCATTTCTAGGCCTAGTGACATCCCTGGTACAACTGGGAACTCATACGGCCCATTCACTTTGGCCTGTTGGACACATTTTGAGTCAGATTTTTTGGCTTTAATCACTGTGAAGGTCATGATTTGTGATGTTGGCTTTTCCTTTTATAGAGTGGAAAGTCCTAAAGAACAGGAAATTCCTGGGATCAATAACAGAGCAAAACATTCGGACAAAAAGCAAACCAGTTATTCAGGAGTTGGACTCAAAGTAGGTTTTTTTTATGTACCTTTTCATTTCTGTTTTTGATATCTCCCTTCCTTTCATGAGAAATCACTTTCTTCCTTGTCAATGTGCGAAGCTGCGAGGGACCCATTGTTTTCTCTTATATTATTATTTAAATAGTATTATTCCTCTGTCATGGGAGTCTATGGCAGCCCATATTACCATCTAGTAAAAGTTGTGAATTAGTTCCATGGTTAATTTCACCAAATTTCATGTCTGCACCTCAAGCACTCTATCGCCACTCTATCGTTGACCCATGTGCCTGATTTTCAAAATTCTTGGACCGGACCGAGTTCAATGCACCCTATGACATCAATTTCTGCCGCAGTGGATTTTCCGCCATATTGGATTCTATTGAAAGTGAACCAAATTTTTTAAAGGTCACAAATTTTGTCCGATTGACACGAAACTTGACACATGATCCGAAGCCGCCAAATAGGAACTGAGTTCATATCTCAGAAACACTTTCATAATCAAAATCAAACTGACTACATGGACCTCAGACCCTATTGGGAGGACACTCAAGATATTTGGCTCAAGAACCTTTGACTTCTAGGGGGCGCTGCAATTAGGGAAAATGCATTTTGGCTTGTACCTGTTGATGTGTTGGGAATTAAAACTTACTAGTGATGTCTGTTACTCCTCTGGGAGTCTGAAGCATGCCAACTCATGACCTCAACGTCATCGATCTGGCCACCATATTGGATTCCACCAAAATCACACAAAAAAATGTCACCGGTCACAAATTTTGTCCGATCTTCACAAATCATGGCACAGATGATCTTCAGACCAAGCCTCACGTATGTAAAGAACAGAAGATCTTCTGAATAAGCCATATTTATCTTAATTTTTGAAGCCATCCTCTAAAGCATTCGCCAATCAAAATCAGTAGCAAAGCTGTGCAGCGGGAAATAACCTTATATCTTAGCCAATCTTTGGTTGTTCGACATGAAACTTGCTACAAGTGCTTGCAACTACAGTATATGTCTTATGTTATAGCATCCAGTTGCCATGGCAACTCTGGCCTACTGGACCGCTTGACCCACTCATTGCTACTTGCAGCTACATTTACTTTAGTTTTTTAGCATGCCATTTACAGCACATGTACTGTAGCATCTACTGCATTCATTAGTATTTTCATATTTTATTTTCATTTGAACAGGCAGACAAGTTCAACTTCCGAATCCCCGAAAAGGTTTGTTGCCCATTTTGTTTGTGTGCCTATACTATATGATGAAATCGTTCACCTAACCGGCCACTCCCCGTGCTCCCTCACTCCTCCTCTTAACCTCTGCTCTCCGCCATATCTGATTTGCAGCCCAGATTTGTGTTTGCAAGTGGAGCCTGCTGTTGGAGACCCTCAGTACCTAATTGCGGAGGTCCATCTGCCTGGGGTGGTGAGTGTCTAGGACTAAGTATCGCTACTGATTTACTGAATCAGTTCAATTCTGATTCACACTTTTATTCAATATCAGTCATTCATAAACCTATGTACCATCACAATTGCACCAGCTTGAGGCATAATCCCTTGCAACACGCACCGAAAGGCATGGCAGGGTATGCATTCTGCCTGTCACACAAGAGAAAAAAAGTGCTTTTGCACTTCCATTTAGGTCTCTGATGCTTCTGATCACACTCCAAGTGTGAAACAAAACTGAGCTTTTGTGGGTTAGTTGTGGTTAGTTTAGAGATATAATCCTGCGTTTCTGTGAGCTATTCAGTTGTCTCCCCTATTGTAACATCACAGTAGGGGCAAATTGAATATTACTAATACGTCTTTTACGCACCTGATATCATCCATATTTATACAAACAAAAAGGGTAAACAAACAGAAACTCCCCAGGACACGACTCGTTATTGTTGCCTTGTTTATAGAGGACATAGAGTGGATGAATCGAGTATTGTACTGTGTTCTCTGATATAGTATATATTCAACTTTGAGTTATAAAAAATAAACTCAACTGCAATTTTACAAGCCAAATTAAAACCTTATATTTAGGCTGGGTATTGAAATGGTCCCAACACAAATAGAACTTAAATGGCTTTGCAATGTTCATTCTTGTTGTCTTTATGTGGTATGTGTGAATTGGTGTTTTTTTTTATGATAAGCAGTTGTATGAAGCACTGAAATGCCCAAGACAAATTTCCATCTGGGACAATAAAGTTAATCTTATCTTATCTTATTTTATAATTCTTGAACGCTACAGGACTGTCCTGAAATCTTTGCCTGTTATATTGTACCCTTGATTATAAAGTAGGTCATGTTTTTTTTTTGTCCAAGAACAAAATGCATTTGCTGAGCCAGGCCTGAAATTTAAAGTAAAGTACTGTAGATTCACTGTAGATTGGGGCCTGCAGAACCACACTTAAACAAAAAATTGCATAATTCTTTTGTTACTTTCTTATACACCAGTTATTATGATCTTTCTAAACGATGAACTGTACGTTTGTATTGGGGAACGAAATGCAAATATGATGCTTAAATACTTAGAACTACTTATCTACTGATTTGTCCCACCAAAGAGTTTGAGTATTTTGAGGAAGAAGTAGCCAACCAAGCTCTAGTAGCATGTAGGCTGAAATTCTGTTATCGGAACGACTATAATATTAAATAGTTTTCACTTGTTGGCCAATAATATATCGGCCGCCGATATATCATGCATCTCTTCATACAATGTGTTTTGAGTCACTTATAAATTACTTGTAAGTATTTTATTTAAAGGTCCTCTGAGAAATTAGAGCGCGATTTCTAAGCTAAAACTTTTTTTGTCACTGCAAATATCTCCTCACTATCTGCCAGCTGCCTGTTCCCCGAATGCACTGTAAAAAATGTGATCTCTGTGGACGGCCCAGGTTCCAAAAACAAAAACAGCCTGGTCCAGCCTGGACCATGAAACATGACAATTTGTTCCAGCCAATCACTGACTAGATGCTTGTTCATGTCAGTTTCAATTGTACGGTAGGGAGGGGAGAGAGGGACGAGCTAGCTCTATTATGACCAGGGCTTGAAACGAAATTATTTTTCAATCGTTCCGTTCCAAATGGTTCAGGTATGTTTAACGTTTTCGTTCTTGCGGTCGGCCACCAACATATCGTTCCTGAACCGGTTTGGAACGTAAAATATTGTTCGTTCTTATCGTTCCGGCAGTCGTTTTTCGTTGCTAGAAATGTCTAATAGAGAGCTATTCGTAACCTTGTAGTGAGTTGCTAAGTTAACATTATTATTGTGGACTCGGTTAATTCAACTCGGTTACCTTTGTTGATGTTTGATAAAGCTCAGTGGATAGCTCAGTTGCTTCCAAATCGCCTCTCGCCAGGGTTGTGGTGGAAATAGGAAATCGTGACAGCTGCCTGGATTGAGCCTAGCGGGCGGCGAAGTGAACGCACAACCGGAAATAGTCTTTTTTTCCCCTCACATAGGCTATGCTTTTGTGAAATTTTATAAAATATATAGAGAACGAAAAGATTTCAGAATAACGTTTCTGTTCCGGAACAGTTGAAGACCATTTCGTTTTCGTTTCTGTTCCCGTTCCTCGTAAAATTCCGTTCGTTTTCGGTTTTCGTTTTCGTTCCTTGAACCGGTTCAGAGCCCTGGTTATGACCTTATGGTCACCCCTTTAGTGCTCAGTCACATGCTTTCTTTGTCTTATCCTCTCCCTCTTCCTCTTCCTCTCCCTGTTCCCCTCCCTTTCCTCTCTGGCAGACTTCAGCGCGTTCCCTTGTGTTGGATGTAGGAGAGGACAGGCTGGTGTTGACGGCTCGACCCTCACTCTTTCACCTAGACTGTTTCTTACCACACTTAATTAACCAGGAGAGCAGTGTGGCCCAGTACAACACAAGCACACAGGTAACGTATCTCAGCTTCATCATAGCTTCAGGGCCCTGTGGAGCTGACACTCCCTCCCAACCAATCTAAGCCAATCCATATACTGTATGCCGTATATCCCCATCCCAATATAAGTTAAGTACAAAGGGGAAGATAGTTTTGCAAAGAAATGTTGTTTTCATCATTCACAATATTTGATAATATTGTATATTGGTATGATATTGTTTTATATAGATGTATACCCATAGGGGCACATAGCAGTGAAACAGCTGTGCTTCGGGTTTCACACCGTTTTGGCTCAGTCTTCATGTTTCTTGGTTGCTCAGTCTATGAATGGGCAGACAGCTGCAGTCACTTATCCTTTGGTTTCCCCCCTCCACTAGATCTTAACCGTGACCATGCCAGTGGTGGGATGAAGAGGGCCCCGCAGAGTTCAAGATCGTATTTATTTATCTCAATAAAGTGTTATTTTTTTGTACCATGTTGTTGTTTTCCATTGTTTTACTTGTTGAATTGACCTTCACTCTTGACAGATCTTTCTGTAATAATATATGTACACCAGCTTTAGTGCATTTTAAGCAGAAGAACTTGAAACTTGATGAATATCATCATACAAATGTTGCTCTGTTCACGGTATTTCCTTCAAATCAGATGAGTAATTGACAATAAATACCAGACCATAAATACAGATGGTTTTAACCCTGTTTGGACTGGAATAGGACAGGGATAGGGTAGGAATGGTTGAGGCAGAGTGAGCGACTGGGTGTATTTTTAGCCCAGGTGCCTCCAGAGCTGCCCCTGCCCTGAGTCAGCTGGGGTCTTCTGAGCCGCGCGCCAACAAGTGAAATCTTTGACCGTAGATATTTACGTTTATGGAAAACAACCGCAGTGGGTTATGCGGAAAGATGACAGACGTGATCGTTTGTGGTCATGCTGTGATAACGAGATCCTACTATGAAACTGTTTCATTTGTACTAGTATGGATGATAATGTAATAGTAAAATGAAACATTTATGATAATAAAATATGTGTGAAAATATAGGCCTCACTATCAAACATTTTACAAAGCACATGTGTAATTACTAATGGTTTAATGAAAGGTATGTCATCAGTCTATGGTATGCCAAGAGAACCATCAACATATGTCACCCTATGTGTCTGACCTCATAATAGCATGAGGGGTTTGACTTTAGGGAAGGTGTGAGGCGTGCCGTTCGAAGAAAACAAAATCAGATGTCCATAATGTATTACACTGTTGCAGTGAAAGCACTCAAATCTTGGTTTCAGTTGGGATGGAATTTGCTAGACGCTGCCTTTGTTGTCCTTGTATGTCGGCCAACAACGTTCTTAAACAAAGGAGGCAAAAGGGCAGTCATTGAAGAGTTGGCAATGGTGACATTTTTGTTGAAAATACTTTCAAAGCAAAGGATGTGTGGCCCAAATTTACTTCCTCAGACAATTGCTTTAAGGTGTGGAACAATAATTACTTAGACGCAAATTCACAGAAGGGGAGAGAGCCTAAAAGTCCACGAGCTATTTCGGTCCCACCGTCGCTTGTTTCCAGTGCACCCCTTTGTCCTCATCCCTCAGATTCACTCTCCCTCTTTTTTTATGGCTGTGCTGATTGCGGAGTGAGGTCAGCCTCGGCCTGTGTCTCCTAATCCCCACTGTGGGGTCATCTTTCTGTCCTGGAGTTCACAGCTAATCCGCCCGCGGCTGCTGTCTCTCTCCCCCACCTCCACACACACACACACGCTCACACACTCTTGCTCACCTCCCCACCCTGTATAAAACCCCCATTGTCTTTTAACAATAGCCATTACTAGCGGGTCCTCAGTGGGTCTGTGTTGCGTGACTTCCCTCTACATCCTCAAGTTCACCGCAGCCAAGGTAAGACACGCCTGATGCACGGCACCTGCTCATCTTGATGAAGGGTTGAGTCTTTATGGACTGCTCAGATAGTCCATTGTCTTTAAAGGAGTCACTGTTAATGTAGATAGACCACATCCTCCCCAAGAATCATTAGTTTCCCCATGGGAGGCTCTTTCGTACTTCACACTGCTAAGACACATCCCATCCATATTTTTGAAGATGTTATGATACTGTCTCAGTGCAGTTCTAATGTAATGAAGTGGTCTATTCCCGAGCTGTGATTCTCCAAATCGTCTCAAGTGTGTGTGTGAGTGAATTTTTGAGTGATTCTTTTTGCAATGTAATTTTGCAACTAGGACATTTTTGCCATGTTGCTTTTTGTTCCTGTAGATTAGACATAGATGTTGTTTCATTGTAATTAATCAAGATAAGAACAGCTAACCCTGGATGGACTGAGAGTAGAGAACAGGTGTGAGGGAGTGCTGATGCGTGTGTGTGTGTGTGTGTGTGTGTGTGTGTGTGTCTGAGGGATCAACAGACAACGCTATTGTCCTTGCTGTATGATAAAGTTGGATCTTTCAGCCCCCTGTCAGCCCCCTGTCATCCTCCACGCCTCCCGTACCCATCCCCACTGTGAACTGATCCTCGGCGACTGAACCCGGAACTATTAATACGATTCACTCTCACAGCGATAATGAGTCTCTGTGACTGTCCCATAATCTCCCCCCTGCGTCCTTGACTAAAATTACCTCCCCAGAATTCCACAGGCTAATGCCCCCGCGTGATAGCTTGCGGTAATATTACCCTTCCTTAAATCCCTCGTTTTGATCTATGCCCACGTGGGCGCCATTATCTCCAAATCGCTGCTTTCTGCCCGCCCCCACTCTTATACCTTGCAGCCAGGTGTGCCCATCAGTGCCCACCAGTACTGTCTCCTGCAACCCCATTGGCCAGTTAGCAGCGCATGGTCATCAAGGATGACGCAAAGCTAATTATAGGTGCCTCTCATGTAAAGTTTATACGTCCTCCCTCGCTCCTCGGGCCTCGATCCTCACTGATCTACATAACGAATGATGGGGCGGCAACAACGATAGTCTATCCCTTCGTCTATCTTTCTTTATGTAGATCAGTGAGGCCCGAGGAGCGAGGGAGGACGTATAAACTTTACATGAGAGGCACCCTATGTATCCATCAAACTGATGTCCTGAACTCTTGAAACATTGAATTTGACCACTATTTCTACCTACACTACTTTCAAGTCCTAACAGACATCAAAGCAGCCGCTTAAGCCTACCTTACACTGACAGACTTTGACCAGATTTGGCAAAGATTCTTGAAAGATTGTAGTCTTTTAACTAATGCCCCTCATTCAAGCTTTACTCAAAAGACTACAATCTTTCAAGAATCTTTCCCAAATCTTGTCAAAGTCTGTCAGTGTAAGGTAGGCTTTAGTTGCTTGGCCCGTTCGCTGAGACTATCAACCATGAACAAAGCTGCAGGTGTTTGATGAGCAGATGAGCCTGTTTTAGGTCTCCACCCATTTGAGCTAATCACATCAATCCCAGGCTCACTGAGCTCTCCTCTTTATCTCTGTCTGTCTGTCTGTCCCTCTGTCGGTGAGGATGCATGATCACAGGATGACATACGCGCTCCAGGCATCTGGTTAGAGCTGGCCGTGGTGGTAGAAGGTGATGGATGGGCCGCAGACAGGGCTGTTGAGTGGGCAGTGGATGGGCCTTTTGTTGTGGGCACAGGGGTGGGAGGGGAGCTATGAAGCGATGACAGCTATATGCATGATACATTCTCCACATCACTCACATGTGTGCTCTATAAATTGTAGTAGATGACAGGGATGGAGTGAGAGAATGTGAAGGGTGGGAGTGACGGTGGAAAGAGGCGGGGTGTTGGCCACTGGCTTGTAGGCACCATATTTATTTCTTGTTCTCTGGCGTTCGCTCTCTCAGTGTCTTTGTACTTGACAAATGTTCCGATTGTGTTCCACTCAAAGTGTCAAAGTGAACATGTCCTGACAGACGCGATTAGATGAATTTACAGATAGATGACAGAGGGATCAAGTAACAGTTCTGCGCACCAGTGCAAGGGGGTGTGGGAAGGAAAGAAGAAGAGTGGCACGTGAGAGACGTGAAAAAGGGAGGACAGGGTGGTGGAGGAGAGAAACGGACGGAGCAGAGTGACAGAAACTGTATCTCACTCTGTCTCTCTAGTCTCTGCATGCCCTTCTGTTCACACTCTCTTCATCTGGCTGGACAATAGCCTGGCATGTGGCTGCTGAACTACAGGACAATTTATGTCCAACTGGTGTCCCCCACAAAACATGCCTTTCATCCTCACGGTCTTTCTCTCTGTCACAGACATGTGGTCACTCAGTAGGTCCCCACTTCTAAGAGTCTTGAAATAGTCTTGGCAGCCAAAATCCAATACATTCAAAGGTTTCCTGATACATTTTTATTATCTCTCTCATTTGTGTGTGTGTGTGTGTGTATGTCTGTGTGTACAGTATGTGTATCTGTATACGCGTGCCAAGAGTGTCATCTCTGTTTTCTCTCTCTCTTTCTCTCTCTAGACCAGATCCAGCCATGTCTGATGTAGAAGAGGAATATGAGTGAGTATCAAATCATCTGGCAGACTGAACAAATCCTTGTTGGAAGTGAATTACCCACTAAACTCAAACTTTCATTTCCCTCTTTCCTGTTTTTTTTTATCTGTCCTTCTTAGGGAGCAGGCGGAGGGTGTGTTGTCTCTTCTCGGTCTCTGATAAGGGCTTGGGGTGTGTTATTGGCTCTTCTCCCCCATTTGCACTGCAGATGGTCCAGGAGATTTGTAATTGGTGGCCTGCCCATCATGCCACGAGGAAGCCAATTGGATGGAGCTTGCACTGTTGTTGTCTCCGTTGGGACACCGTGGATTTGTCTCCTGGTTATTATTAGTCACTGAGCTCATGGTCTTTCAGAGAGGAAACAAATGGTTTATGCAAAGCAAATGCCCCCTTCCTCCTTGTGTTTGTTGAATATTCTCTGAGCATGTGTAAAACCATGAAGTGGGATTTGACTGAAGAGTGATTTTTCTCTTTTCTTTCTCTTTTTCCTTGTCTCTTTCTCTCTCACTCTCTCTCTCTCTCTCTCTCTCACACACACACACACACACACACACACACACACACACACACACACACACACACACACACACACACACACACACACACACCAGAGGAGGCAGAGGAGCCAGAACCTGAAGAGGAGCCAGAGCAGCAGGAAGAAGATGGAGGTGAGACCTTTCCAGTTGTTCCATAACACTGAGCTGATGAAATTACTCAATATCATTCACAGCTGTCTTAAAAACCATCTGTGAAAACAGATGCCATTGGCATCCAGAGCATTTGATGAGATGCAGAAAAAAACAGAGCCAAAGTGTGTTTCTAAAGCATAAAGCTAGTAATTCAAGGGTTCTTATGATGAACAATAGAAAATACTATTCTTGATCTGTATCACACTACTTTCAACCATTTATCACAAATGCATGGCCATTTGCATGTGTCCAGATTGACCAACATGATATTAACATCTAAAAGATCTCTACCTAAATGTTATATTCTTATCCAACTTTTGACAGTGAAATTTACTTTCCTGGTGATATATAGATATTTCTTCGGAATAAAATCAAGTTTTTTGGTAAATATTTATATTTATAATATATGATTTTCTTGCGTCGTCTGGTTTGACTTACCACCCTGTCACTTTGTTTTGTCTGTAAATAGCACTGTAATTTTAGCCACCAGACAACCCAGGAACAACTGTTTTCAATTACAGTTTTAAAGGAGCCATATGTTAGCCTGGCTAGCCAAACTGTACAGAAATGTTTAGTCTGGGGTCGGACCATTCACAGAGCTGAAGCCTGTGGGTGGGATGAACAGTTATCCCAGCCTAGGCCAGCATTTGTGACCAATCGTAGCCGGTCGGCTCGTTCTTTAAAACAAATGACTTGAGTGCTTCTTCCTGCTCAGACTTCAAAGAAAAGCCCAAGTCTAACTCTTCCAAAGCCGATTCAAACGAGCGCGCTTCGTTAGCCTCATCCATTTTCTCTATGGTTGTGCAACACGGTCTCACACCCAACTCGTCGAAAGAGGACGAAGCCGAAGGTGAGCTAAGGCGGGCTCAAGGACTCCGTACACAGATAGAGCGTTCTGATTGGCTAGGCTGGCCTGGAGCCTAGCGCAGGCTTGGCCTCAACAGTGCGACCCTAGACCATCCCGCTAGGCAAAAATATTTTTGGCCGCTAGGGTGCGTCTAGATTTCTAGGCTAGCCATATGTAAGAATTTGGCCAAAACTGGTACTGCAATCACTTTCAAATTACTGTAGAGCAGTGTATCCCCTCCCCCTCCCCACTGACTCGAGGTTGCCAGCTAGGCTGCAGGATCCAGCAGGAACGTACTGTAGGCTGCTACGAGGAGCTTCCAATGAAATTAGCTTCCAAGTGCTAATGTTGTTTTCCTCAGCGTCTCAGCATAATGACAGAGAAAGGGACTCTGATAATGCATTGTTAATACAACTCGCCGTTTTTATTTCCCAAACAATTTCTTACCTTTTCAATTCGATGACCCACTTCCTCCATATGCGCTAACGTTACTTTGCATTAACATGCAGAACTTTGTTCGACTGTCATAAGTATTTGAAATGTCCATTTACATTAAGTGAAGTCAGTTAGCCAAAAATAGATTGATCTTACCTGTCCAGGAGAATATTAGCAACGTTGGCATCTGTCTTCAAATTCTTCTCAGTTTTCAGCTGTCTCCATCTTTCAAAGGCATCTCCTATACAAATCCTTGTTTTATTTCGGACTTTGGCACAACATATTTCGGATTTATAATGAGGTCTTTCAGGTTTTGTAGCATTAGACATTTATTTATCAGACACGTTTGTAGCTGCAGCTAGTAACTAGAGCAGAGCTGGCAACCTGGATGCCGAAACACTACTTTGTGATTAGTAGATAGGTGGAGGGTAGCGCATCAGGCCAGAACACAACATGACAACATCAACATCAGTTGAGGGCTGCAACTTCACTATTATATAAAAGTATTTGAAATGAGCATGATTTCTTTATGTCTAGTGACATATCAGGGCCATTTTATGATGAATTGAAATCCATTTCTTACATACAGTTCCTTTAATATCATTGCTAAGCAAATTAGCCTACATTTCTAATTGAAGGCATGTGTTAAGTCAATAACTTGACCGTAATTGGATAACTACGACCATTTTATCATGCAATTTACCACCCCGTCACATACCACCTGTCTCATTTATTACTGTATATTTCATTTTAGTGTAAAGAAAAAGGTATGCCTGAGTTGGGAAAATATGATTTTTTTGGAGAGATAATATCTTTAATGCTGTGGATAAACTGAAAAGAAGTTTAGGCTACTTGTGATGAAAAGTTTGACAATTTTATAGTGGAAACGATAGGCCTTCCTGTTTCATAGAATGACAATCTATTCCTTTGCAAACTGGGTATTTCATCCTGTTTCTGCCTCAATGCCTGCTGTGATGGTTATGTCGACCAGGCGAGCAACAAGAAGACACAGAATATCAAGGTCAGTATGTGGGCAGTGTTCTCTGGGCTTTCCTGAGAGAACCCATCCACGTCAGTGCTGTTCTTTTACATAGCAAACTGTTTAGATCATTTATACTTAAGTGAGGTAACATGTAACGCAAAGAATTGTGCCTCTGGTTACATTTTGAACACCGAGACATCACATCACATAGCTGAACTAAAGTAAACATGGACATGTTTGCACTTGACTAGAAAGCCTTACGGAATCTATACTTAAAGGAACACTTCACCGTTTTTTCATATTAAACTGTTATTTAAGATGAGTGACGGTCCTTAGGTAACAAAGAATTGTGCCTCCGGGTACATTTTGAACACCGAGACATCACATAGCTGAACTAAAGTAAACGTGGACATGTTTGCACTTGACTAGAAAGCCTTACGGAATCCTGCTGAATTTAAACTCAATTTGATGTAGGTTCAGAAATGCCTTTTCCAGATATGCATGATTGCCATTAAAAGGAATAAGCCATGACTTTCTGATGTCATGTTTCTGATCTCATAACAAGTTCTCTCAAAACTCATTTTATCTGTTATTGCAACATGCATGGTTTAAATTGAATATGTAGTGTGTCTGTATACATGCGATATTAGTAGATATCCTCATGTGTACAAACATAAGCGTTATGAACTGATGACCATGAATACTTACATTGCAGCCTTTGTCCGGGGAAAATTACATTTCCCGGCTTCAATCTGTTGGATTGTACAGTAGTGGTGAAAATGACTGAAGCCAGTGCATGATGGGAGATGTGTATGCTCTTTGTCCCACACAAAGAGCTCTCTTCCTGTACATGAATATGTTCTCTGTTCTCTCCATCTGTGTTTGGGCCATGGTTCCTCATGCTCCTCTTTCATGGGCTTGCTAGATCAGGGGACTCAGGAGGAAGGTGAGAATGGGACTCCAGTCTCTCTCTGGCCCCTGTTTCACCTTTGCACTCTCACCCAGCCTAGTGGCACCCTGCAATGCACTGATCATCTCTCTGTCTCTCTGTGTCACTCTTTTTGAAACACTTCACATACTTCCTCTCTGAATCTTGATGCTTGTAATGACTGCATGTCTTTGAGTAACGACCAAAATATTTTCTATAGAACTGTAGAAAAACTGTAACTACAGTTAGTATACTAATCATATTTATGAAGAATAACTGTGCATGGTGTATGAAGTGGCTTTCTGTTCTGCACCATCAACATTTAGAATACAGGTGTGGACCAGGCGAGACTTTAAGACTTGAAATTAAAATGTTCCTTGCTTCAATTCCCTGAGAATAGAGTGCGTGAAGGCTCTAGAGTGGAGTTTCTTCACTGAAAACTGAATAACTATAGAGTGCAGTGAATCTCCCTCTCACTCTTGTTCTCTCCCTCTTCATCTTTTTTTCAGAGGAAGAGAGGCCAAGACCAAAGTATGTTACCTTTCCGTCCATTTTCAGTCTTGCACACATGTGTTTCATGGGTGTCTGTAACAGTTACATATGTTGTGTATTAACTTCCCCTTCACACAGGCCCACGGTACCTCAGCTGGCCCCTCCAAAGATTCCAGAGGGGGAGCGAGTGGACTTTGATGTGAGTGCTATTATCAAAGCTGTTGATCCTGTTTCTAAAAATCAAGTGGAGGAGGGAAATTAATTGGAAATTGTTCACACAAGGAGGGGAGAACGAGGAAAAGAGAAGCAACCGGCTTCTAAAACACCCATCTGGAGTGCATATCAATAGTACTTTCAGTTCAACTTCAGAAACGTACAAATGATGCGATTTAAACAATGAAATGTCTTTTTTTTTTTTTGCTCTGACATTCTCCTTGTCATTCCTGTTTTCAGGATCTCCATAGAAAAAGAATGGAGAAAGACCTGGTGGAGCTCCAGACTCTGATTGATGTCCACTTTGAACAGCGGAAGAAAGAGGAAGAAGAGCTCATCGGACTTAAAGATCGTATTGTGAGTTGTTCTTAGTCTGTTAGTTAGACTACAGCTATCATAACCATTAGCATTATCAGCTATGTTAGCTCCGGGCTAAGCAAGACATACGTAGACAGCTGTAAGTTTTCAACATCTGTTGTCCAGAACATAAACAAAATCCAATTCTGGGAAACAACCATTTAATCACTGTCTCTACAGCACATGGATGACAATGATTGCAACACCATCAATCTCCCTAACTGTTACATGTAGGGGTACAAACAGACTGTAACAGATAGGAAACAGATGCCCCATCATTTGGACATTCAGTTCGTTTGTTAATTTATTTATTTTTTATTTTTTTTTAAAAGCATCAAAACAGTTTAAGAGACAACATTGAGAGACTGTTAAGATTGGGAGAGAGACACATCCAGGTCTACATCCAGACCCATCCTGTGATGTCTACATTTCTTTAAAGTGTAGCCAGTTGGATAACAACCCAAGTGCACATTTAACAGTTTAAAATGTTGTCTAGTGACTGGACATTTCCCCAAAATAGCTGTTCAAATTAGTACTACATGGTGAATAAATCTGGGGATCACATGTCAAACATCCTATACTCTTGCACTTGGCAATAGTACTTATTGAAGATATGACAAGAGTAGTTGTTTTTCATTAGCTTTCATTTACTGAACTGTGTCTACTTGTAAGTTGTAAAGTCACTATCGCATGATGGGAAGTCAGATATGAACTTGAACGTGACTAGCCCTGTGCCAAAAAAGTAATGAGTTATAATGGATTGGCCAGGATCCAGGATTCTTTGTATCTTTTCAAAGACTATATTTGGAAGAGTATATTTAACACATAATCCAGTCATGAACTAGAGTGTTTGAGGATTTTCACAAAAGCATCAAATTCCAATAGATCCAGGTCAGGAGATGTGTCAAAGGTGCTGCCAGTGATTTGAGTTGCTCTGCAGTGACCTCTGCATGTGACCTCTTGCATTTATTCCACAGGAGCGACGGCGCTCTGAGCGTGCGGAACAGCAACGTGTCCGGGCAGAGAAAGAGAGGGACCGGCAGACCAGGATTGCGGTGAGATAACGGCCTGCTGAAATGGAGCAAGGAATTCAAAGCGCCTTTCTAATGAATTCTAAGGAATGTGTGTATTGTAAGGGCTGGGACCCTCTGCTACCCCCTCCTGCAGAGACTGGGTGAACAGATGAGTTGTAGATTGAGAAAGCATTGAGTTTCACACAATTCCAGAAATTCAGTGGAGCAGTTGACGCAATTGTGCCCAAATAGGTCCTGAAAATGAGAAAGAGAAAAAGTCCCTGACTTTCATGTCTTTCTTTTCAGAATTGTTTTATTGTGTGAATTGTGATTGTTTTTGTGCCTGTCCACTTTATCAACATCTCTCAGGAGGAACGCCAGAGAAAGGAGGATGAGGAGGCCAAGAAGAAAGCAGATGATGAAGCAAAAAAGAAGAAAGTGCTGTCCAACATGGGGGCTAATTTTGGCGGTTTCCTCGCAAAGGTAAGATAATCATGAAACAATGAAAGTGATTAAGACAAAATTGTCTGTAGTAAAGGTGGATATTATTTTGCCTCTCTTCTGTTGACTCTCTCTCTCACGCGTGTGTGTGATCTCTCGCTGTGTGTGTGTGTGTGTGTGTGTGTGTGTGTGGTGTGTGTGTGTGTGTGTGTGTGTGTGTGTGTGTGTGTGTGTGTGTGTGTGTGTGTGTGTGTGTGTGTGTGTGTGTGTGTGTGTGTGTGTGTGTGTGTGTGTGTGTTTTTGTGGTGATAATCCAGGCAGAGCAGAAGAGAGGAAAACGGATGACAGGAAGAGAAGTTAAAAGAAAGACTCTATCTGAGAGGTGCAAACCTCTGTCTATTGAGAACATGAGGGAGGATGCCCTGAAGTAAGTTACACAGACGTTACACAGACGTTACACAGACCTCCAGGGAAGAACAACTCCCATCCTGTTCCTCATGTGTGTTGTGTGAAAATGTGTGAAAAATATTCTGATTTGATGTTCTAGCAATCCTTTTCTTTTAGACTACCTTTTTATCATCACCATTTACCCAGCGTTTCCTAGAGATCTTCTGACTGCATCTCATTTGAGTCAGTGGTGTTTTTCATAACTGCTCCTGGGATTTTTTCACGTGTCGTATCTTGAGCTTATCTTGAACGTTGACAGATGGAGCCAGGCTATAGTTTCTCTACAGACCACATACAATCAGACCACATTTTTGCACCTATACTGTATGTGTTCAGTGTCTATTTTAGTTCTTTGTGCATAGTATCTGAAATCAGTAAAATAAGTTACAATTGCCTGTGTTGATGAGTTTTTAATAGAATGCTTTTGCCCATATTTAATGGGAACCATGTCCAAACATGAAATAAAAATGACCACATCCCTCTTATTTTCTTTCTTTCTTTTTTATTTTATCTTTGCAGGCAGCGTGCACAAGAGATGTGGAACTGGATCCACCAGTTGGAGTCGGAGAAGTTTGACTTCATGGATCTGATGAAGATGCAGAAATATGAGGTGAGGCTTTTGTTACCTATTATTCTATTATTTGTGTCTGAGTGTATAATGTAAGTATGCTGTGTCATACTTCCTGTCTGTGAGTGGGTGATGTGAAGAAGACCTTTGTTCTTGCTCTAAGAGACATGGGGGCTAAATGTGCGTGTGCATAGGCAGAAATGTAGGTTGGGGCCAGACGATTTACTGTAGTGTTGTGATGTTATGAAGGCGTGAATAACTTGTTCCAGATTATGATTTGACAGAAAGTGTGGGGATGGGTGATTAATGTACAACACACTTGACTATAATTTCACATTTTATTACTTCCTCTTTCTAGATAATTGTCCTCCTGAACAGAATTTCCCATGCTCAGAAGTTGTAAGTTAAAGTTTAAGCCTAATTATTTTATCAAATATATATTTCCTCGCACTCCCACCTATTTTTAAGCCACCTGCCACCTACTTTTCATCATTGATATATCTTAAACCTACTCTCTTCCCGCTTTCCTTTTCTCTCTCGTAGTAAAAAGGGTCATGGCAACAAAGGCAAAGTGGGCGGCCGCTGGAAATGAAGCCCGTCTGCCGGTGGAGAAAGTGGATGACAGGGGCAACATGGAGAGAGCTGCATCTTTCTCTTTCCCCTTACACTTCCCTCTCTCTGTGTTATCAAAACTGTGTTGAAAAGATGAAATAAATCCTACGCGATCTAAATCTTTCACTTTCCCTTACACTTCCCTCTCTCTGTGTTATCAAAACTGTGTTGAAAAGATGAAATAAGTCCTACGCGATCTATATGTCTATGTGGATTGACCTCGCTTGTCATCGGGGAGTTCATTAAGTTCACATTGTGCAACGTGTTGACGTATAGTTGGTTGATTAAATCACACGGAAAGGTGTGCTCTCCTATTTAGCTGAAGCCACACTTCAACGGTTGCGGTGGATTTGTGGTGTACAATCACAGCCAAGGCTGTTGTGATAGCAGATATTAAATTGGCCTGAGCGTATGAGAACTTTCTCTACCTGTAGTCATTCTCTCTCTCTCGCTTTCACAGTAATGATAGAAGAGGGCTATGCAAGTAACGCGAGGGGGAGGACAAAGGAATGTTGTTTACCAACTGATAGCCTGTGTGGTGCAGATGTGGGCACAGCATGAGAGGCTTCAGGATGAACGGCTCGAATGAAACGCAAAGCAAAAACGGACATATTAGTACTTTGTGTGTGTTTCTATACAAATTCCCAGTGTTTTTGTATCTTCTCAGTATCCACATCTGCATCAGGTGTACTGAGTCAGACCAGACAGTCTAGACAGAGAGAGGGATAGAATTCTTGAATTTCCCCTTAGGGATCAATAAAGTATCTATCTATCTATCTATCTATCTATCTAGAGAGAGAGAGAGAGAGAGAGAGAGAGAGAGAAAGAGAGATTGCAACACATGCAGCGCAGGGTTAGTTGCATATGAAGACTATGCCCCCTTCCTTCCCCCTTTAAATTGTTATGACGTCACTCACTTCCTGTACATCTATCCCAGATCTCACTCTCCCTAGTGTAAACGCTCTCCCTCACAGCAGGACCAGGGACCCACCATCTCTTTTATTCACCTCATATTCTCTCAATCTGTCACTCCCCCTCTCTGCCCATGTGTGCCTCTCCTCCAGAGGTGGAAAAGATAGATAGATAGAGTCTTTATTGTCCTATAAAGGATAATTCTTCTTCACACGTCATCCATAAAAGATAAAAGTCCAACTTCAGAGCGGACACACAGTATCTGTGCCAACCATTCCCATAAATCAGCTGATTCTAATTAGCACAACTCTCTTCAGCCAGGTAGAGCCGCTAATTGATGAGATCACCTGTGTTAAGTGCACAGGTAGAACCAATACATGGTTGGATTTGTACTTCCTGAAGCTGGACTTTCCCACCTCTTGCTCTCTTCATCTCTAGTTCTTTTCAAGTAAAAATAGATGAGCGAGTTGGTGCACTGTTAGCGCCCTCGTGTGGTTGAAATGCAAATGCACAGCTGTTGTTAATTATATTACTGTAGCTGGAACCTCATATCTTTTACTACTTGTCTCCTTGAAACTTCTGGTCTGACTCAGCACTTAATAGCCTTTAATAGCCCTTAATAGCCTATACAGTGTGGTGTAGATGTGGACACTGGGAAGCTGCATGCTTGCGAAACAGATACACCCACTGAGAGGCCTCAGGATTATATGGTTCAGATGAAGCGTAAAGCAAAAATGGCCATACCAATATTTTGTGTGTGTTTTTGCACAAATTTATACTCAGACACACACACACATAGACAGAGAGAGTGGGAGAGAGAGATATAGCAGCATCGTTAGATAAATAGCATGGCGTTAGTTGCATAAGAAGACTAAGCCCCCTTCTTCCTGTAAATTGATGTCTCACATCTCACTTCCTCTCCTACATCTATCCCAGCTCTTATAAACTCTCTCCCTCACAGCAGACCCATGGGCTCACAATCGTTATTTCCTCTCACTCTCTCTCTCTCTCTCTTCATTTCTTGTTCTTTTACTCTCACTGTTTTTTTTTTTTATCTCATTCTCTCTGACTAAACACGCATCTACCCCTCCATCACTGTGTGTGTGTGTGTGTGTGTGTGTCCATCTGCTGTCTCCCTCTCTCCTCTCTCTCTCCCTCTCTCCCCTCCCTCTGTCCTCTCTCTCTCCCGCTCTCCTATACTAATTCCCTACTCACATGTTTGGCAGAGGGCAGAGCTGTGTCTGGGACTGCGAGAGACAGATTAACTCTTAGCATCAGCGCTGCTACCAATGTAACCTCACAAATCGCCTGGCAGCGGCCATGACAATGTAGAGTACTCTTCCAATGAGAGCAATTGCTGTATGCTCCTCTACTGGGTATGATTTGTGTGCACATACAGTGGGGAGAAAATGTATTTGATACCATGCTAAAGTTGCCTAAAAAGAGGAATATAAAATCATCATTTGACAATTGATCTTAATGTCTCAATTCAACAAATGAGTAAAAATAAAATTGCTAAGTACACCAATTTTCTTTGTGATTGAAGAATGTAAATAAATAAATGTTCCTCCTAAATGCTATAGGGGGAAGGAAGTATTTGACCCCCTATGTAACCCTATGGGATATTATGCATCCTGATAAAGTTCCCTTGGCCGTTGGAATTAAAATATCCCCACATCATCACATACCCTTAACCATAGAGATTGGTATGGTGCTTCTTCCAGTAGGCCTATTAGCATGTTTCATGCTCATTGAGCTCAATGCAAATCAAATTCTTTTAATTAAGGCATTAAGATCAATTGTCAAATGATGATTTTATATTGCTGTTTTAGCATGGTATCAAATACATGTGCAGTCCCCACTGTATTTATGTTGGAATTGTAATGCGAGAACAGTGAAGTGTTTATGGTAATACTGACGGTAGGAATGAAAAGAGAAATCGTAACCAACTGCAACATTTCTCATTTTTGTTTAAAGGCTGGTCGTCTCATTTCTTATTCTTGTTCACACAGCATATATGTTTGCTCTGATCACTTGACTCTTAAAATGTTTTGATATCAGATCACTTTAGCATAATGGAATAGTTTATTCCACTACAATATTTACAGTTGCAACAGTACATTCAGGGATGGTAGGCAAACCAGACAGTTCTTTCAGACAATGATGGACACACAAATACAAATATGCATACATACTACACACACACACACACACACACACACACACACTCACACACACTTAAACACTCACAACCACAAACACATCAATATAATCAACCAACGATATTAAAAGAAATATATGAAAACATGTCTAATGCTACGTCTCTGTATTTTAGAATGGATAGTTCTGGTGGAGGGGTGAGGGAACACGCATTATACAAAACCAAGGGAGGGACACAAGAAAGGGGAGAGAGACATTTCCAGAGGCGGGTTGCTCCAAAACAAACCGTAAGCTACAGTAATGACATATTCCCCTCTCTATACGCAGAAGGGGTGCTTAAAGGATAAAGATCTGGGTGTGAGGTGTCTGCAGGTGTCTGTGCTACTAGGTGAGACATCTGATTAGAGTGGGCACAGTATACAAACACTATGTGGCATGTACGATGTGTGCAAAAGAAGGAGTTGATTTTGGAATTCTAGACTACTGTACATGCTGGTGTATTTTTTGTCATGTGTGCTGCTGTTGTCTGAGCAGTGTGCGTTTAACAAATGGTAGTTTTGGGGTTGAGCACTGTGTTGAGGGCTGGAACTTCGGTTCAAAGTCAGGATAGGAAGATAATGCTTTAGGGGTTGCTTTTGCATCCTTTGGCCTGGCATTTGGCAGATGGGGCCGAGATGAATTAGAACTGCCGTTGATGCCCAGGGTTAATCGCCGTGTCGGAGGCTGTGCTTGGGGCCAGCGCTCAGCGCTCAGCGCACGGGAAGCTTGAGAGCGGCGTCCACCTCCTCCTCAGGCTGCAGAACGTGCCACTGAGCCACGGGACGCCTGGGGTTGGCCAGCATGTCTGACCAGTGGCGGAGGCCGACGCCTGTGGCGCCGTAGCCGATCCAGCACTTCCCGATGGCGTCGTTGCTGCCCAGCTTGTCGTAGTCGTAAACGGTGATGATCACCTGGAGTTTCTGTGGTTGAGGAGAGGAGAGCAAGAGAGTCACTTGAGAGTGTGTTACCATTCGATGCACAGAGGAGATCTAGTATACCTATAATCAGAATGTCACTGCTGTGTTGATGCTAATATGTTTGGACAGTACCTGTATTTGGGCAAATGGGATTTCAAAGCTGAAACTTTCATTGAAGTATGGGTTTAAGGTCTTCTCTTTCACAGTGGTCTTCTTCTTCTTAACTCGTTTGCCATTGTGCTGCAGTACAAGTTTTACAAATGGATCTGTGAGAAAAAAACATGGGAAATAGATGGGAAAAGATGAGGTTAGAAAATAGCCTGATTTGTCGTAACACTAAACAGCCACAAACAGCCATTCTAGCCAACCTATAACCCACAGTGTCACCTTTATTACTGAGAGCTGTTATTGAGTCTTTGTAAGGAAAATGTGTATTTCAATGAGTGAGTCTATCATTATGTGACAGCCATCAGAGCCCCTCCATGACACATGACAGCTGAGAGTGTTGTGAGAGAGGACGTGGGTACCTGACAAGCCACCAAGGTCCATCTGCTTCAGGTTCTTGGCTTCCATCACACAGACAGTCAGCTTACCGGACGTAGGCACATAACGCAGTGAGATACAGATGTCTCCCAGCTTCTCCTCCTATCACAAAAAAAAAAAAACCAGAAAGTGATTTATTAATACTGAATTAACTATAAACAAACATACATGGAAAGATTAAATAAGTACTAAATATGAAAGGTTTGGATGCTTCTGAGCAGATCTTACCTCTTCTTTCTGTCCTCCATCCAAATCCCTCCACTCGTGGATTGGCTGACCCAGGTCAATGCTGTTCATGGGGATCTTAATCTCTCCAATCACATCGTGCTTACCAAAGCGGTCAAAGTCAAAGGCCTGCAGAACCAGGGTCTGAGGGGCCAGGTCATTAAAGGCGATCTGATGGAACCACAATATGACTTTAGACATCTCATGAGAAACAACAGTCTCTGGAAACAACAACAACAACAACAACAACAACAACAACAACAACAAGAGCAGCAATAGAGAGTTAACTTAGAGTAGTGAGATAGAGATAAAGAAATGCTGTATGCTCCTCTACTGGGTATGATTTGTGTGCACATACAGTGCAGTGGGGAGAAAAAGGTATTTGATACCATGCTAAAGTTGCCTAAAAAGAGAAATATAAAATCATCATTTGACAATTGATTTTAATGTCTTAATTCAAAAAATGAGTAAAAATAAAATTGCTAAGTACACCCATTTTCTTTGTGATTGAAGAATGTATCATAAATAAATAAATGTTTTTCCTAAATGCTAGGGGGAAGGAAGCATTTGAGTTAACTTAGAGGAGTGAGGTAGAGATAAAGAAAACAAAGGTGAAGAGAGTGGACAGGAGAGATTGGGGAGAGAGGTGAAGAAGAGAAGGTCTAACAGTCGAATGAGTGAAATAAATAGAGAGAAGGAGACAGAGGTAACAACACAGACCTTGAACTTGAAAGTCTCGTTGAACACGGGGCTCAGGTTCTTGCGTTGTACTTTGGTCTCAAACTTCTTCTTCTTGTCAGGGAGCATGTAGACTTTGACATAGGGATCAGAGGTGCCACCCATGTCCATGGCAGGTAAGTTCTCAGCCTGTATGATGCCCACGATGAGCTGCCCACAGAAAAAAAACCCACAAAAGTCAATCAGTCTACTGGACACATGGAGCCACCATATCCACAATCCAGATCCACTTGTTTTCCAAGGGAGGTTTCCACGAAAACCCACACATCTTAACACACAAGTTCCTATACGTACCTCGTTGTCGTTGAAGTTGTAGTCCAGTGAATACTCAAGCTTGCCATAGAACTCCTTCTCCCCCTCTTCTCCCTCTTTCTTCTCTTCCTGAAGAAAAGATTTTTGAACCACATCACACAGTTATTATCTCACCCCCTATTTCTCTCTAGCTCTTGTGAATCTAGATTCATGGTTTTCTGTCTGTATTTTCTAGCCCCCGCCCTCTTACCTCCCCTTCGCCTTCAGTCTCTTTCTTCATCCGTCTGCGTCCACCACCCTTTCTCTCACGGACTTTCTTCCCTTTCTTTTTCCCTCCCATGCACTTCTTATAGATGCAAAAGGCAAAGCAACCCACCAGGGCCAGCACCACCACCACTATGGCCCCGATGGCCC